>NC_068358.1:51060808-51171646 GCF_020536995.1 Dreissena polymorpha | reverse complement strand
TTGACCACATACACTGTCTATGAAAGTCCTCAATTGACCACTTCATCTGGACCAATTGGAACCACATACACTGGCTATGAAAATCTCAATTGACCACCACTTCCGAGCAATTGACCACATACACTGGTCATGAAAATATCAATGACACCTCTTCCAAGCAATTGACCACATACACTGGCTATGAAATCTCAATTGAACACCTCTTCCGATCAATGACCACATACACTGGCTATTAAATCTCAATTGACCACCTATTCCAAGCAATTGACCACATACACTGGCTATGAAAGTCTCAATCGACCACCTCTTCAGAGCAATTGACCACATATACTGGTTATGAAAATTCAATCGACCACTTCATCTAGACAATTGACCACATACATTAGCCATTTAAATCTCAATAGACCAACTAACCTAGCATATTGATCACATAACATTGATTCACTGGCTAATACAATCTCAATCAATCACTTAATAAGGCCTTTCGACAATATAAACTGGTTATTAAACTCAAGTAACCACTTTATTCAGGTATATTGACCTCTTACACCCGCTATTTAAACCTCAATCGACCACCTTATCAAAGTATATTGACCACATGATCAGGTCTTGCAAACTTCAATGGTCCATATATCCAGTAATATATTGATACACAATGTATTTAACTGCATATTTCATTGTATATCTGATATTTCTACTATGAGTAGTGTATGATTAAAGAAATTGCTGAAAATGTAAAAGAAAAGTTAATATTTTCTATTGACCAGTATTAACCACTTTGGGAGTATTGACCGTGGCGGTTTTAACGGGTTAAAACCACGTGGTTAAAACCGGGGACGACACATGGTTGCTTGTCTATTTCAGTGATGCTACAAGCAAGAATACTAGTGATGGACATCATGGGAAGACGTGGAAGAAATCTTGCTTTAAAAATGGTAAATGAACACTTAAGGCCTAAAGAAACTTGTTTGTTTGCCCTTATGTCTTTTGCTCTATAAAAAAAGATTTTCTTAAATGTGTGTGTGTATGTGTGAATGTGTGTGTGTGTGTGTGTGTGTGTAATACACATATACACCATCAACCCCACAATACACGTATATACCACAACCCCACAATACACATATACACCATCAACCCCACAATACACGCATACATCATCGATCCCACAATACAGGTATACATCATCAACCCCACATTACATGTATACATAATCAACCCCACAATACACGTATACATCATCATCGCGTGCGTGTGTGTGTGCGTGGCATTGACATTTAATATTATTCCTATCAAAGGTTTGCTTAAAATTTAAAAAATGCTGAATTTGAAAAATGTTGGTGGGGGTGGGGGGAGACCTATTTTTTGTGACAAAACAAACTTGCTTAGAAAGCAGTTTGATTTAAGGCATCATCCAGATCTTGCATTTATATCAATTTCAGTTTATGTTGAATCCTACAAATCCAATGATGGCAAAAGGAACTATTCTAAAAAGAGTTATTGCTACTATTGCAAGAACTTGTACAAGTCTAAGATGTCAAAACACCTATTTGCTGTCCATGCAGCAGAACCAAGGGTGAGGAAAATAAGTCAAATGGAGCTGAAAAGCAAAGTAAAAGAGCAGAGCTACAGAAATTAAAGAATGAGGGTAACTTCAATCATAATGTTGAGGTAAGCAATATTTAGCAGTGACTTTTTAGCTCACCTGAGCACGAAGTGCTCATGGTAAGCTTTTCTGATCCTTGAATGTCATTGTGCTTCATCAATAATTGTTTCAAAGGGCAAAGGACAAAATTTGAAAATCTTCTTTTCTGAAACCAGGAGAGCTAGAGCTTTGATATTTGGGATGTAGCATCATCTAGTGGTCCTCTACAAAGATTGTTCAAATTATGCCCCTGTGGTCAAAAATGGCCCGTTCCGGGAATCAACAAATCTACATAGAGTTATATAGGGAAAATTCATAAAAAATCTTGTCAGAAACCATTAAAGTTAGAGCCAAGATATTTGGCATAAAGCATCAACTAAAGTTCCTCTACCAAATTGTTCATATTATGCCCCTGGGATCAATTTTACTCGGGTGAGCAATTAAGGGTCATCTTGGCCCTCTTGTTAGTTATGGTCATTTATTTTTCATCCATGCTCCTTAGCCATACCATACTTGTCACCTACATTCCTCTTATACACGTGTACTGAGAAACAAAAGAGAGTTTACACTTTTGTTTTGTGAATAATTTTTTTTTTATCTTTCACCAATTTGGTAAATGATTTTTTGAATGATTTTAAAAGGAAAACTTATGCATGTCAATGTTGGTACTCCGTGTAGCAAAACTCTGCTTTTACTTTTTGTCTTTATGGCAAAACTCACAGATGCACTAAGAGCCGTGTGGGTATGCTTGTAACAACTTCAATAATGACATCATGTCAAACGTTGTTCCTCGCGAAGTCACTGTATTTATTCAATCAATGGTTTGAAATTCATTTCCAGTTTTATTTTAGGTTGATAATTGTTTTCATTCAAAAGAAATTAATATTTAGGTACACTGTTAACTTTCTTTTGCCTCTCAGTATATGAAATCCTTCATGTACACGACCAAAAGTCCTTAGATCTTTGGCGTGAAGAATCAACTAGACTAAGAGGTTTGTTGCATAAGATTGGCCTATTGAACTTGTTTCTCAGGGCCAACAAAGTTGTATGTATTGGCAGAAATTGAAAACATGGGCTATTTTCAATATCAGGTACATTATTTTACATGTATGTGGGAAAATAAATGAATGTGACCATGACCTACTTTTCCATCTTTAAGCTTCAAATTCGATCCACAGGTTCCTTTAGCTTGATCATTTGAAGAATAAGAAGGGCTTTAATAGTCATCCTGTTGTTATCATTGGTTTTCAGTTAAAGTTAAGTGTGCAAACGCTATAATCATGAATATCTAAAGAAAATGTCACTACAGCATATTTTCTTTGGAGATATATGCAGGACTATCATAAACATCTTTATTCTGTTTTAACAGGTTCTTCAGAAAGGAGAGGGGAATTTGATTGTGTACAGGAGACCAGGCGTCCCAGCAAATGCATATGACTATATTCACTGTCGTTTTTGTAAAGGTTTTTACCATCACAAACTTCTATGGTCACATGTCAAAACCTGCAGTTTCAAACCAGATGGGGCTGAAAATGACACTGAGAGAAACTTCATTAGAGAAGCTAGATGTGAAATAGCCCCATTTCTTCAACAACAGGATGAAGATATTGAAATGTTAGATGAAGTTATTGATAAAATGAAAGAAACCAAAGAAAATCCTGGTCTGAAGAAAGTTTGTCAGGAAGATGAGTTAATAAGACAGTTTGGGTTGTATCATCTGGGAAGATTGGGACCACTGGAAGAGCAAAGACTGAAAGACCAAGACAATGTGAGAACAAAAATGAGAAGCTTAGCCAGACTGCTTGTAAGATTAAATGGAGAGGAACTGTTCAGCTATCCTTTAAGCCATTTCATCTGTGCTCAAAAATTTGATTTAGTGGCAAAAACTGTGAAAGAAATGTATCAAGAAATTGGTTCATCACAGCTGGGCTTAAACTTAGGACATTATATAAAACAGGTAAGCCTGCTGAAATCAAGCATGTGCCTTCGCAGACAGGACTGTAGGCGGAAAAAAGAGGCAAACGAGTTCACAGAAATGTTCGATGCCGAGTGGAAGGGAAAGGTTTCATCAGTCGCCAACAGAAGCAAGCGTCTAAAAGCAATGAACAAAAGATGTGAACTTCCTTCTACTGAAGATTTAGTGTCCCTCAAAAAATTTCTTGTGGAAGAAATACAAATAAAAATGGAAAACCCAGCACCAACATATCCCGAGTATGTGTACATAACACACTTACTGATCGCCCGCATAGCACTCTTCAACAAAAGAAGAGTAAATGAGGTCTCTGAGCTGAAAGTGAGTGACTTCCAGAAGCGAATAAGAGGAGATGAATTAGACACAAACACCGAAATCTACAATTCCCTGGCTGTCAGTGAAAAGGCTCTGTTAAAGAGGTAATGCTCAATATTCCTGATTATGGCATTCAAAACTGATTTCAGATGTTTTAGTAGTGTATCAAATTATAAGTACCTTTTAAGTTTGTTGGAGTAAGACAAGGTATTCTGGATTCAAGGGCTTTGATTGTGTGCACCCTGAGGCACAAGAGAACTGTAACAAAACCATTCCCCAAGGACTGAGAATTTTTCTCACTCTTTGGACAGATTTGTCCGCCAAAATTTCAGTCTGAGATAGATTTGTCTCAAACTACCTGACTACTACTGACAGACTAATTTTCATTCGTAAGAATTTGTAAAAAAGCTAGTCATGTTGCAAATATGCATATCCAAATAACTGAAAGAGTCAACTACTATTTTAACGATACAGCACTTGCAGTAGTAACAAGTTATGTGTTTAAATTGTCAATTGGTCACACTTGTTTGTTTTTATACTCCCAAAGGAACATAGTTTGTTATCGCCTCGGTGTCCGTTTGTCTGTACGTCACAATTTCAAATCTGTGTTTTAATTATAGATTAATTTAAAGGTGAGAAAAAACAAATTTACCCCCCCCCCCCCCCTTGAGTTGTGGATAAGGAAATCTGACCCCTCCGGTTAGATATAATTAATATATGTCCAAAAACTAAGGCAAGCCTCATTTTTGGACATATATCTCTAACCCTCAGGGTGAGATTTCCTTATTTACAACTCATGGGACTGGTAGATTCACTTTGTCTTACCCTGACAAATGTGGCACTTGTGTTTTCTTACCACATACTGGTCAGTTCTTTTAAAGATAATATTACAGCTTTTGAGGTCTCAAAAGTACTGATGTCATCAAACACATGCTGGAGAATTAAACGTTACATTTGGAAAAACAGTAATTTATTGACAAACATATAAGTGTCAGCATTCTTTCTGCTATTGTAGGTAGTAGTTACTTTTATCATTTCAGAATGGAACTTCTTGAGGTAAGAGGGAAGAGCACTCGGGGACTGAGGAAGGTGTTTGTAATTCTAAGCACCGACATGGTGGAAGGTTTGTCGCACCTCTTGATGGTTCGTGCGCAGGCTGGTGTACCATCAACAAACACGTTCCTATTCTCCAGATGTACAGATTCACCACAGGATGGCTGTGAAGCACTGAGAGTGGTCACATCTAAGTGTCACAATCTTGCCTTTCCAGAACGGGTCAGGACAACAAAACTGAGAAAGTATTTGGCAACTACTACTCAGGTAAATAGGTCTCTTAAAATTTTTGCTGCAAGGGGAAGCGAATGTCCAATTGTTCACTGTCTTGCATTATCCAATTTTTCAATGATCCTGAAATTTTACCTGATCTAAATTTATTAAATTCAGTTCAAATCAATAATCAACATTTTCTGTCTCAAGACATCAATAAAATAAAACCACTTTGCATCATTGCATTTCTCTTTATAATTCTTTCACTCATTTGGAGTCATTCCTGTTTTAAAACATTGGTTTGGAAGAAATTCACAGTAAAAAAATCTTTATCCTGATCCAGATTTGCAATTTCTTTGTGAACAAGGGGCCATCTTAAATAAATTGCTGAAATACCAACCCTATTTTTTCTACAGCATAATTCCTGTTTTTAAGTATTACATGTTAATATTTGATGATCAGCATGACCAAGCCTAAAAGACTTGATAAAGCCAGCAAGCTCCATAGAATTATTCCACAGAACAGTTTAACCATATATCCCATATTGGGTAGGGAACAAACTCTGTAACTATCTGATGTCTGACCAGTCTAAGATCACATGCCATAGATTATGGCATGGCCATGGCACTCTTAATTGATAGGTTATCATATTTTACAGATAATGGATATGAGAGATGATGAGCTGAAGTTAATTGCTGATCACATGGGACACTCTGTTGCCATACATACTGACGTGTACAGAATGCAGACGTCAGTGCTTGAACGAACAAAAGTTGCAAGGGCTCTTCTAGCTTTAGAAGATGGTAAACTACAGGGGTTTAATGGTCGCGACCTTTCGTCGGTCAGCCTTGATGGTAAGTTGTTAGCTAATATAGGAATAAGGATATTCACAGTATCTGTGCTGGTTAAAACTTAAGCTCAACTGTGCAAAAGTTTTAAGATTTTGTTAAACAACAAGTATTTTTTAAACCTTAAACTGTCAGTTTACCCCTTACTCTATACATGCAGTAATTTTTTTAGCTCACCTGAGCCTTAGGCTCATGGTGAGCTATTGTGACCGCTCTTCGTCCGGCATCCATCGTCCCTCAACAATTTGCTTTAAACAACATTTCCTCTCAAACCACTAGATAGATTTTAACCAAATTTGTCCTGAAGCATCCTGGCACTGATGTCTACAGTAGTTGTTCAAATCATGACCATAGTATCAAGGTCAAGGTCACTGTTGTTAAAAACAGAAATTCAGTTGCAGCTCAATAAATTGAATTTGCTTTGGCCTTTTGACTCCAAACTTAAAGTATGGGTAACTTATATCAAGAGGCAGCTTGGGATTGTTACCCAGATGTCTGTGATTAAGGTCACTGTTGCTAAAAATGAAATTCAATTTCCACCTAATAACTTGAGTTTGCTTTGGCCTATTGACGCCAAACTTCGTATATAGGTAGCTTATATCAAGAGGCAGTTTGGGATTCCTACCTAGGTGTCTGTGATCAAGGTCACTCAGGTTGCTAAAAATGAAATTCAGTTTCCATTTAATAACTTGAGTAAGCTGTGACCATTGACACCAAACTTGGTGTGTGGGTAGCTAATATTAAGACACAACTTTGGATTGCTACCTTGTTGTCTGTGTTAAGGTCAAGTTCTCTGTTGCTAAAATAGACTACACTACACTTATTAAACAGTTGCGCTAGGTTCTGTTTGCATTTATTTCTGATATGGTGCTGCAAAATTTATGGACCCTCTACAGAGGCAACTGATACGCAGGTGAGCGATTCAGGGCCATCATGGCCCTCTTGTTGGTGGGAAAGGTTTAGATCGAATTCCTGACTCACTCCCCAGTTGAAATAATGTCGCATTTAAAATGAGCATAATATGTTTACTTTGCTTCATTTCTGACTTTTCGAATAGTCAAGAGTGCAGTTGTTTCCATCTGGCTCTTGTTATTCTTCCACTACTTCTGATTTATGTAGGGAAGTGGTCAGTCTGGTGTAGGTTTGTGCTTAGTTACCAACTTAGGCCAGAGCCCTAAGTATGCCCAGGAATGGTGAGTAGGTTAACTGACCGCCATGATATGACGGAAATAATGCTAAAAGTTGCCACACACACTCTCAGCAGAGCAACACATCCTTTCTTGCAGAATTGCCTGAACCTGAACCTGAACCTTACAAAGCAGGGTCATTTGAAGAATTGTCTGAACCAGACAACAGCTATGAGGATGTTCCTGAAGTTGAAACAGAAGCTGTACAGAAGCCTCATGCATGTACAGGTATTTATTTTATATGAATACTTTTGTAGCTGTAAAAAGTGTTGTGTCCTGACTGACTAAAAACTGAAGTTTCTCTTTAATGAAACTAAAATCAGCCCAGGTTGGTTGAGTTAAAATACAGTTTCCTCTGATGTGAAGGCTGTAGGTATTAGCCTCAGCTAGGTCATTCTAATAAACCTGATTATCAGAAGAATAGTCTGAGCTATTGTACTCGCCCAGGCATGACACCTTGGTTAATGTTTAGCATGCAAACACTTTATCATGAATATCACAAAAACGTCAAATGTATTAGCTTGAAACTTCACATGTGTCTGCTCCACTATCACATCTACTGCCATAATCAAGTTTGATTACTCTAGTTGGAATAGTTATTGAACTATGGCCTTTGTTTGACAGTTGTGATAGTAAATAGCACTCTCATATCAGTGTACTTGAAGAGGTTGCTGTGGAATTGTGATGGCATTTACCACTTTTTACAACATCCTTATGTCAGTGAACTGGAGAGATGGTTTGACACAATCCTGATACCAGTTTACTTGAACAGGAGGCTGTTGAATTGTGACATCATGTAAAAAAATTAAAAATCCTGTCAGAAATCACAAGAGTTAGAGCATTGATATTATGTATGTAGCATGGTATTATGGTTCTCTACCAATATTGTTCAAATTATGGCCTGGGGTCATAATTGGCACTACTCCAGTGTTGCTAAGTTTTCATAGGGTTGTATTGGGAAACACTAGGATTCACTTAGTTTATTATTAATATTAGTTTAAAGACTTCTCGGCTATCGCCTTGGTCAATAATGACTTTTTGATGCATATTACATCATGTATTAGAGCTGAAAAGTTCATAACGGTGTAATATGAAGTAACCTGTACAGAGTTTGGCCTCTATTTTAACTAGAGGTTTGAAGTCTGCTCATATTATGCCACTGGGGTCATATTGGCCACACCCTTTATATGTATATATTTATGTGGTCCACCTTTATATGTATAGAAGGAAATATTCCATCTGGGCCCTCTATTTTGCAGTGTTAAACTTAAGGAGTCTAACTATATTTGAAGCCTATTATAGATTTTTCACACTTCTGAATATTTTAATTATGTTTAAAGCATATACATCGATAAAGTACTGTTTTAAAATGTCATTAAGGTTTATATTTTTAATGTTTGCATTTGCGTGTCATAATTATGAAAAGAAAATTGTTCACATTCCAAAGTTTTTGATTTGCGATAAAATTTACAATTGTGTTTCAATTTCATTCAAACAAACTTTGTATTGTAAATAATATCAATATGGAGGGAACCGTGTTGCAAAATTTTGATATCCGAATGCGTTTCAAAGATATTGAGAAATAACCATTTTTTTTTGCTATTTTTATTACCCTCTATTACTTCAAATAACACAACTTTCTTTTAAATTGGACAATAAAAATTCTGTGACACGGTTCCCTCCCCGGGGGATAGATTTTGATGTGTCGAAAACCGCCTGAAAATCAGATAACAAATAACAAAACTATCCCAATTCAAAAACTCCAAACGATTGGAAAATCAGTTCTCTAAAATCACGCCCACAAAGATCTAAAACCCTATCAGACAAGTTATCAGGGCAATAATCCATATCTATCGGCTAATCAAGTTGCAGATCTTTCGACAATCATCACATAAACCAATTCATAGACTCCGTCCAACAAAATAATCAACAAATGTTGTAATTAGGCTTGTCACATGCAGCAATAACAGCTCATTATTTTTACTAAACAAAATGATTCTTGTCATAAATGTGTTGTATACAATGCCTGTGTTATTGTCGCCATTGTGTATAACACTGTCACATTAAATATCCAACCTACACCTCTTCCAAACCTACAAGGGTAACATGCTCACCAACGCCTATGACAGTCTCCTTCAGCATTGTGAAAATAACATGGTCACACATCTAGAAACATTCCTCATTTCTCACTCGGTAAACATGTTTGTAAATCCTTTCACAATAACATACAGCTCTTAGAGCTGCTATTCCGGCCCTTCATGACTTTGATTTTTAGTTTCATGAAATTACATTAATTAATGTTCTTTTAAACATTTGTGATAATTAAGATACACGAAATGTCTTAAAATAAGTGAATATAAAATATATGTTCTGTTATTAAAATTATTTTCAAGTCGTATTTTAAATAATACATGAAATAAATGATCTAAATAACATATAAGATACTTTGAATAAAGGCAAGTTCATAATCATTCTTTTAATAATATTTTTTTTCAATATACTGAAATTTCTTTTAAAAATAATTATATATTATTAAAGTAGAATTTTACCGTATAGTATAATATAATACTATCTCGTTACTCAACATTGATATTGTAAATATCCTCGCCAATTGAATTGAAAAGGAATTTTAATATGCCCTATTACATACCCCTTTCCATACAAAAGAATAATATGCATTTTAGTGCAGTGCATTTGAACATTATTCCAAGCGTGGTTAATATTGTTTTTAATGTGTTGATGGTTTTCAATGGGTTGTTACGGTTACATAATTAACGCAATATAATTATTCTCAACACCTTTCTCAAACAATACAACATGTACCTAAAATGCACCTTTCTTATGTTGGCCACTGTCAAAGTAACCGATGATAATTGCGATCTTTAAATGACATAGTCACGCTTCATGTCAAAAGACATTAATTTTCACATGTTAAACGGTTTCTCCGATGGGTGAAGCAAATTGTGGAACATGTTGTTTGATGCTCTAAATTGGTTGGTAATTTAGAAATAACTTATATATTATGCAGATACTCCCCGTATCATCATACACGGGTCCCGTAAACCAAGATCCACGGCATATTTCTTTCAAATTATCTTTCACTGTCTCATCAAATTTCGTAATTGCCTGTTTGTTTCGTTTGTTTCCCATAACTGCAGTTAAATGAATGAATGACAGAGGCTTAATCACAAACAGTATTCTTTCTCATAGCCGTTAATCTGTTTAATAAGGGGCAATAAATCGCACAACTGTATCAATGCGCTGATTACCCCGTAGGCGCCCCTCTTACTGAGTGACTGCGATTCCCAATATGGCAGCGCGGCGAAAACAAAAGTAGAAACGTGCGATGCGTTGAAACAAACGGCGCTTTATACAATATCTACTTATCATATCTGCATAAAAATGGTATCAATATGCAGATAACAAAGTTGTCTTTTAATATAATTTAAAAACAAAAAATGCATTTTATAGCCTTCAAATATAGTTAGACGCCTTAAGTAGATATAAGAATTTGCATTTTCTTTTAATATTTCAGGATCAAAAAAACGATGGTCGAAAGAGGAGGAGAGTGCTCTACGGGAAGCCTTTGACATTCAGATAAAAATGCAGAAAAACGTTTCAACAATGGAGATCAGGAAAGCACAGAAGTGTTATCCTGTGTTGCAAGACAGATCAGAAGCTGTTATTCGGACAAAAATAAACAACATCAAATTAGGAAAATACAAAAAAATATGAACTGAATTCAACCACTGCTAGATAAGGGTAATTTAAAAAAAAATAAAGCCATTGGTTTACAGTTGTATGATCATGAACATTTCTTGTGTCAGAATGCCGAAATTGATGAGTGAATTGGACTTTGCAAAGACATGTGTTTTTGAAATTATAAATGACTTTCACTGTTTAGTTTTCGCAGTGACCTTTGGAGGAAATTGCTTTTCCAATCAATAACTGGAGAACCGTTGGGCCAAGCTTTGTGAAACTTAATAGGAAGGTTTGTTTTTTTGTTGACCTCTATTGTTTTTAGGTGACTAGGTCAAAGGTCAAAGTGACCTTGTATGTTCAAACACTGTGAAAGAGTTGGGCCTAAGTTAAAGAAACATAGTGTAGTTGGCTGTGACCAGTAGATGGCACCTATGAATTATTCAAATAATATATTTTGGTCAAAACCAACACAAGACAAAAATGGAGTGTAGACGAAGTTGCTGAAATAAAGGAGTATTTTAAGACTTATTTGGATTCTGGCATAACACCTAGAAACAAAGAAGTACAGTTGGCCATGGCAAAAAGCAGGAAGAACAACGGCATTCTTTGGATGAGAAAAGCACATCTCATTATTAAGAAGATCAGCAACTTGAACAAAGACAAACGAAAAATGTCTGTTATCCATTGTTTCCATTCATAGGGTATCAACATTTACTGTGTTTTTATGCCCATCCGTGTCAGTGAAACATTTTTAGTTTCAAATTTGAAATACAAGCCACTTGAAGCATAGAAGGCTTAAGAAAAACAGCCATATGGACTAGCTTATATCCAGATTTGTTACACATTTTTTTTATGCTTTTAATTTCTATAACATTTTAGTGTGCACTTAATTTTACTGTTTATGTATTGTCATTTGATATTGAGACATATTGGAAATTATAAACTTATTGTGAAAGGTAGACCTATCAGAAATTACACTATTTATGATAACATACAAAACACGCAATAATGCTTAAAAACAATAATCCTTTAACGAATTAATTTATATAATTTAAGATAATTTAAACTTTATATATAGAGAAAAATGGGTTAGTGTTGTTGACAACAACCGAATAAGTTAAGTTTTTGATGTTATTTACCAAATTTTTCAATTGCTTAAATATAATTTATTGTATAATATTCATTTAAAGTGACAAATCGTTTGATTCTTTCTTATAGCTGAACCTATGGTTCTGCAGTCAAGCACTGTTCCACTTAGCCATAGAGGATTGATTGAAATAGATTAAGAGTTAACACATTTATATTACTGATAAAAAAAATGCTCAAAATGTAAACAAACATGATATAAAAGCAGGCAGCTTTTTTTCTTTAAAAAATATAATTTATTGTATAATATTCATTTAAAGTGACAAATCGTTTGATTCTTTCTTATAGCTGAACCTATGGTTCTGCAGTCAAGCACTGTTCCACTTAACCAGGGAGGATTGATTGAAATAGATTAAGAGTTGACACATTTATATTACTGATAAAAAAATGCTCAAAATGTAAACAAAAATGATATAAAAGAAGACAGTTTTTTTTTATTCATTTTTTTTTTTTTTTTTTTTTCAAATTATTTGAATTTATACTGGGGGACATGTTTTGCCCTGTCTGTTGGTTTGTTTGTTTGTTGGCTTGTTTGCCATAACTTTTGCAATATTGAAGATATCAACTTGATATTTGGCATGCATGTGTATCTCATGGAGCTGCACATTTTGAGTGATGAAAGGTCAAAGGTCAAATATACGGTTAAAAGCGCTCATTAAATATACACTATAACTTCGTTAGAACTTCTTTCACATACTTAATATCTCATATGTAATGTATCTCATACAGCTGAACGTTTGAAATAGTGAATTGGTAACTTCAATGTCACCCATCTAGGTCAAAGGTCAAGTTCTTCTACAAACTCAAATACTTCAAATTTAATTACAGAACTTTCTGTGTCATTAATACTATAATAGGCATGATTTGTGTATCTGAACTCCATCACTAGTGTATCTTTTATCCCTATTATCAAGGCGTCTTTTATAACATTATACCATAATATCCACAGCCTGTTGGCATTTATTGTTTATAATGTATGTGACTTTAAAATTAACAAATTTCTAAATGTGAGCAATTTTTATGTCCATAACTGGTGTAACTTTGATGTCCATAACCTAAGTGACATATTCTAAGTAACGGTAATGTCCGTAAGTTGTGTGACTTAATTGTTCATAACCTAAGTGACTGTCATGTCCATAAATTGTGTGACTTTAATGTTAATAATCTATTCTAAGTAACAGTAATGTCCATAAGTTGTCTGACTGTAATGTCCGTAAGTTGTGTGACTTAATTGTTCATAACCTAAGTGACTGTCATGTCCATAAATTGTTGTGTGATTTTAATGTTAATAATCTATTCTAAGTAACAGTAATGTCCGTAAGTTGTGTGACTGTAATGTCCATAAGTTGTGTGACTTATTTGTTCATAACCTAAGTGACTGTCATGTCCATAAATTGTGTGACTGTAATTTTATTAAACTAAGTAACTGGCATGTCCATAACTTGTGTGACTTTAACATCCATAACCTAAGTGACTGTAATGTCATAAATTGTGTGACTTTAATGTTAATAATCTATTCTAAGTAACGGTAATGTCCATAAGTTGTGTGACTGTAATGTCCATAAGTTGTGTGACTGTAATGTCCGTAAGTTGTGTGACTTAATTGTTCATAACCTAAGTGACTGTCATGTCCATAAATTGTGTGACTTTAATGTTAATAATCTATTCTAAGTAACGGTAATGTCCGTAAGTTGTGTGACTTAAATGTTAATTATTTAAGTGACTGTCATGTCCATAAGTTGTGTGACTATTAATGTCTGTAAGTTGTTTGACTGTAATGTCTGGGGCAACAACTGCATTTAGTTGTTGAGTTACTAGTTAATTAATTATTAAGTACCCCAGGGCATGTATGGATTTGTGTTTTAAAACTTGGTATTGTATTTTGAAACAATGTTTATTGGAAATAGAGGGATTTTTATTTATTTTGTCGCACTGCTTTACTTACAAAAATGCCCAATTTTTATGTGAAACAGCCTTTGAAAGAAAAATATAGCAAAAATTATTTAATTTTATTTCTGATAATGTAGTCAGTCCGTAGATGTCCCTTGACCAAATAAATGGTCCGCTATCTACTTTTGTAGCCTGTTGAACAGGTATCTGACTTAAGTTCTTTGTCCTTTTCTATTAAACCTGTATATCCATTTTTTACTACTTTGAGCACGAATAAGATGAATGTTTGTCCCCAGTTTATAGGTCAAGGTCACAGTGGACACTTTAAATTTGTGTATATTCCTTAAATGGATGTAGTAAAATTATATGTTCCTGCACGGCTTTATTTTGTTATATTTTGTTTTATTTTTGATATTGTAGTCGGTCAGTAGATGTCCCTTGACCAAATAAATGGTCCGCTATCTACTGTTGTAGCCTGTTTGACAGGTATCTGACTAAGTTTTGTATATACCTCAGGTTATTTTATTTTTGATATTGTAGTCGGTCAGTAGATGTCCCTTGACCAAATAAATGGTCTGCTATCTACTGTTGTAGCCTGTTTGACAGGTATCTGACTAAGTTTTGTTAACGCCCGTTTGAAAAAACGGACATATTATGTGATCACCCATGGGTGGGCGGCTTCCAGATCTCTGAGTATAACTCTTAAAGTATAAGAGCTTTTCACATGAAAATTCATATATGGATTGATTTCATTGAGAAGAAGTGCAGTGCACGAGAACCATAACTCTAGCTTGCTTAATTTCAGAATTATACCACATTTTAAATTTTCTTTTCTGAGTCATAACTTCATAACTATAAGGCCAATTAACATCAAACTTGGAATAAACGTAGGTTGTGGTGTATAGAAGTGCAGCCCACAAGAATCATAACTTTAGATTGCATAATTTTAGAAATATCCCCATTAATAATTTTGTTGGTATGCCTTTTTTCTTGGTTGCCTGTTTTTTATGTCCCCAGTCTATGCTGGGGGACATATTGTTTTTGCCCTGTCTGTTGGTTTGTTTGCACAAACTTTAACATTGGCCATAACTTTTGCAATATTGAAGATAGCAACTTGATATTTGGCATGTATGTGTATCTCATAGAGAATATTTCATTGAGTGTGACCTTCTTGGTGACCTTCAAAAAAAAGACAAGCATTGGGGCATTACGACTCTTGTTTCATCAAAAAAAAAAATTTGTTCAAGGTAACTACAATTAGTCCTCTACAACTTTCACATTTTATTTAGTTCAACAGTTCTATCACATTTTACAAGTTTTACATATTTTTGAGAAAAAAAGTAAAGCTGTGCTACTGTGGACATTCATTGTTTTACTCTTTTATTATTAATTAATGATCTTTAAGATTGGTATCTTCATTCCATTTTGGACATGGTCTGGTCAGTATTAGTATTATACATATGAATGTTAGAAGGTTCATATATCTATGTTTGCAATTACAAGATAAAAATGCAGATAATATTGCAGCCAAATTGTGTTACAATGTATTACTATCTGATGTGTTGTGTGTCATTGAATAGCATAATCCATGAGACATCTTGCACCCAAGCTGATCCAGGCAAATGCTGGTCATGCCCAAAGAATTTTATCTGCCATTGATTCTTAGAAGGTTTGTGCCCAGCACATCATCAGGCACATTGAATTTTTACCGTAATGTAACAATAATACATTGTTCTGGTTCTTACATAGTTTCAAATCGTGTATTACTGTATACAAAGTTCCCATTTTATGTCATGGGCACATGCAAGATGCACAGAGATGGCAATATTGATAGTCCAGCAATATCAGTAGATTTCTATATGAAATGTATATAAACAGAAATTTCATTTTCTTTTAATTTCATCATTTCTGGTCATATACCTATCGTTCATATTTCATTGGAAAGCTCTTGAAATTCTTAAGATGTCATAATTAAAAACTAAAAATGAGGTTAAACAAACAGACCATTTATTGTTCAATGTTCTTTTCAGTCAAATTATGGGAAAAAAATCATATAGTGTAACTTTTATGCTTATAATTTTCTGTAGACAATATTATATTGTAAAATATATTTATATCTAAAATGCAAAATGAATAACAGTTAAAATGATACCATTTTGAGCTCACCTGAGCACGAAGCTTTTAGGATCACCTTACGTCCGTTGTCCGTGGTGTGTCAACCTGCTTCAAATGACATCGCCTAAACTATGCCAATTTTGATAAAACTTTACAAGAATGATCATTGGGTGACCCTATACTAAAATTGCTTTATTTGTTCTGCTTTTGTTGCACAAGATGACTATCATTACTAAAAATAAAAAAAATCTTTAAGTGGCATATTCTTTTAAACCACTACGCCAAATTTGCCAAATAAGTTTACAGAAGTGATCCTTGGGTTATCCTTGACAAAATTGATTAAATCATTTCTTTATGATGCAAGAGATGGCAGTTGTCGCTAGAACATTATTGGATATTTTGACATGAACTAGTACACTAATTGTTCAGGTGAGTGTCTAAGGGCCATCGGGCCATCTTGTTAATATACCCTCTCAGAGCTGTTAACAATATTTTTTATATTTAGTTAAAAAATAACAGAAGCTATTAACATTTTCCCCCACTGTAATTGTAAACTATCAAAATGGCTGCCAGATTATTGTAAATAAGAACAATATAACTCTTATCAGATAGAAAAATTGGTGCTTTGAAAACTATATTGATATTTTATCTGTTTCTATGTATAGACGGCTTTGTAAATTTCATACAATGAGTAGTTGGTTTCCTATTGAACTATTACGCCATTTTGGCATAGAACGTAACCAAAGAATATGTACTTTGTGAAGTTGTTTAGGTGATGAGTTTCAGTACTGTTTCAGTCACTTTAAATCTACACGTAAAAAAATATTTATAAATATTTTAGAATTCATCCTCTTATAAAATGGAAAAGTTAATGAATACGTAATATACATCTGTACTTTTTCAAGTTAGTATTATTTTGTAAAATTGTTATGAATAATTTTATTCATTATAAATCATGTCATGGATTTTTAATTACATGTAAATCTTAGTATTGTGCTATAGTCATAATTCTTTTAACTACATTGTGAAAGTGTGACCTAGTGCTACTTTGACATAATATAATTGTTGTAATATCCTAAAATCTGTTGTAAGTTTTGTTGCTTGTTAATACAGTTCTACCGGTACTTGTTCTTGAGTTCATATTACTTTAGAAATTAATTATGTTAGATGTATGTGTTTACATCACA
The DNA here is from genome assembly GCF_020536995.1 of Dreissena polymorpha. Lineage (NCBI taxonomy): Eukaryota > Metazoa > Mollusca > Bivalvia > Myida > Dreissenidae > Dreissena > Dreissena polymorpha. The sequence goes on along the minus strand of NC_068358.1, from coordinate 51,154,376 downwards.
CACAATTGTGATTCTACTGTATAATTATATAAGTAAATATGTCCAATCTAGAATCTGTTTTATACTGAGCTTTCATATTTGGTATGTAGCATTATCTAGAGGTCCGCTACCAAAGTTGTTCAAATTGTTCCTCTGGGGTCAAAATTGACTCCGCCCTGGGGGTCACAATTTTACATTGAATTATATAAGGAAAACTTTAAATGACTTGAACTGCTAATGGGATTTTGACCAAACTCAACAGAAATGGTCCCTGGGTAGTCCTCTACCAAAATTGTTCAAATGGTTCTGATTGGTTGCATAAGTACACATTGTCAAAAAAAAAAGGTTTTTAAAATGCAACTTTCAAAAATCTTCTTGTCTGAAACTACAAGACCCAGAGCTTTCATATTTGGTATATAGCATCCTCTAGAAGTCCTCTTCCAAATTTGGTTTAAGTTATGCCCCTAGGGTTAAAATTGACCCCGCACCGGGGGTCACAATTTTACATTGAATTATATAAGGAAAACTTTAAATGACTTCTTATCTTGAACCGTTAATGGGAATTTGAACAAACTCAACATTAACGGTCCCCTTACCACAATTGTTCAAATGGTTCTGATTGGTTGCATAAGTAGGTCAAGGGGTAAAAAAATAGGTTTTCTAAATGCAATTTTCAAAAATCTTCTTGTCTGAAACTACAAGTCCTAGAGCTTTCATATTAATTTCATGTATAACATCATCTAGAGGTCCTCTACCAGTATTTGGTGGACAACATTAGTGGTCCTCTGTAAATGGCTCCATTGTGACCTTTGACCTTTTCCTAAGGTGAGCGACCCAGGGCCCTTTGGGCCCTCTTGTTATTTTTCATTAAAGGGACTCTCTCAGACACGTGTAATTTGGGAGTAAATAAACGTTAAAAATTTGATATTCAACTTCCTCGTCACTATACCAAAGACCGCTTTCATTTTCCTTACTTATAAGTTACTAAAACCCCATGTTTTTGTTGCTTGGTGTGAAGTGAGCCTTCGCGCCAGTCTGTTCAACGTTGGGAAAGCCGGTTTATAAATAAACTGAGGAATTCTTTTTCGCGCGCCAAGCTATCACGTGACGTCTAAAAATAAACACTACACAGCAACATAGTAGCAAAGGGAAATAATCGTGCGCTTAGTTTGGGTGGAATTCTGAACATTTGATGTAGAAAATGCGAGTATTTTTTATTTTCCTTACCAAATTGACCAAGATTCAATAAATATTAATGTCTTCTCTATTTGTTTTTGTCATCGCTCGACCCATTTTCGTCTAACGCAAATAATGTATGCGACCATGCACATGTTCAGTAAACGTTTCCGAAGACCCACGTGACGATGGTATCTAAAAACACCACCTCTTATTCTAAGTTAAGATCGTTGTTTACAAAATAAACCCGTTTAAACGGTCTTACATATCTGCGATTTAAATGTTAATTTTCTTCTCTGTACAAATATGAGCAAGTTTGGAAAGCTGTCAATAATCTAGTTCTGTGTTACTTTAGAAATGTATGTTGTCGTGTTTATGGTAGAAGACAATTTATTTACAAAAAGTTAAAATCTCGATCTCTGAGAGAGTCTCTTTAACGAAAAACCGGAGAACAGTAGTAAAAATTATTTAAAATTTTGAGAAAAAGGCATTCATCGTTACCCCAAACCTTTATTATTATCAGCCATGTTTTTTTCATATCAGGGATGGTCTAAAACCCGTGGTGTCTGGAACTGTATATGTTCTGATTTTTTTACAAATAATGTTTTTTTGGGGGGGGCAGGTGGTTTTGGACAGGGGCGGGCGTGGATGAGAATCTAAAATATTTTTTTCTATTGCCTAACTGTAAAATAACATATCTTGAAAAATAAAATCCTGCAAATACTTTCTACCTGTTGTTCTGTTACATGTGTGTTGAACATTTCTGTGACTTGTTAAAATCCTATGGACAAATTTCTAGTCTAAATTAGCTTCTCAATTTAAATAACTTGTTCCTTCAAAATAGTGCATGGTTTGATATTGTACTATTTAAAATTTGAATTAATATTATCTCTAGTCCTGGCAAGTCTATGTTCTTTAAGTAAATTGAAATTAAAAGGTTTATTCATTTAAACATTTTGCAATGATTTCTGTTAGTTCACATCTTGTTAAAATGTTTTATACATGCATAGTTTATGCCTTGGTTAAATAAAATCTGAAATCTGTTGTGGGAAGTATCATACTATGTATTCGTGTTTCTGTTTGTAAAACGTTTAATAAAACTATTTAACATATACTGAAGTGTTTTATTTCTTTTTGTCGAAAACCAGGTCAAATCCTAGAAAAATCTTGTTAACACTCCGGAAGCCACCTTTTTGAATCAATCTAGATGAAACTTGGTATAAATGTATTTACAGAGACATGGATATTTATGTTTCTGGTATTTAAAATTCAATATGTGTCCGGTTTTAATTTGGGACATGCTTGGTTGGGGAAAAAGTAGATCACTAGGTTTAATATTATATTAAAAAAAACTTGTTAACACTTTAGTGGTCACATTCTTGCATCAATTGTCATAAAACTTGGTCAGAATGTTTGTCTGGACAATATGTAAGCCAAGTTCGATTTTGTGTCATGTGGGGTCAATGATTAGGTTGGCAAGTCAAGTGAAAGAGTAGATGTTGTTTTAGCCACCGCCAGACCCTGTTGTCTGGGTCAATGTAGGTCGCAGTGTCCGAAGGTATCTTATCATGTGATGCGGCTCGTATTTCTTGTGTTTCAATAACATTTCCGATACAGAGTTTTAGTTAACTCGTGATGGGAGACAAGTGGACTATAGGATTGCTTGAACCCGGCCTTCAATCGTCCGCCATGCCGTCCTAGTACACCGTATTAAGAGATTTTATAGATACTGTTAACATATGTATATATATCTAGATCTATATATTTGTTGGCTTCTGAAGACCCCCATTACAATTTATACATATATACTAAGTAAAGGGGCATTATATATAATTATATATTATTGTAAAGGGGCATTTTTATAGACTTGATATACACATTTGTGGGTTTCGATATACACATTTGCGGGTTTCCGACTCTGCCCCTCACCATGGTCTCATTCAGTGACCCCGTAAGTGAAGGTATGTGTGAATATATATATATATATATATATATAAAGGTATATAATTACTCTTTATATAATAGCTAAAGTTATATATAGCTAAGACCAATGGACCAAAAACCACTAGCCAAAGCTCGTGGTTCAGTCTTTCTACATCTTGCTAAACACACATCTCCGCATTAGAGAGTAACCAAGTATTAAATATATTCATATTCAAATAAGTCCATTCGGTGGTATATGAATCCGTAACTGTGAAGTAGGCAAGTGTAAATTCATTCACATAATTGCAATATTATTTTCAATATATTCGCATACATATTAGCACACGGGCTTGTGCGATTTTAATGGCATTTAAATTGAAATGATTTTTCTTTAACTGCTATTTGATTTGAATAAAAATGCTATAAGATTAATCATTTTTATTTAACGTGTCCGGAAATTGCTGTTTGGTTATGGAAAGGTCTATCACAAATCAACCGTGTCGTTCAAAAACGTGACTGTAGAGGTGAAAATGTGAACACTTGTTTGACTGAGTGTTTTTTTCTTTGTTTTTGCTTCTGAAGGTAGCTTACGATTTAAGGCCTCGTAAATCATTCTATACATGGCAATGCTTTTGACTTGATATATTTGTTATATGTTTTGCATAAGGGTATATATTTAAAACGATGTCAAGCTTTTGTGTCGCAGTTATGTGGTTTTGTTATGGTTCCATGTTGTATATATGTATACCTGGGAGAACTAAAGTATTGTCCTGTTTGTTTTTCTATATTACAAAAAAGTTACAACCCATCGGCTTTTTTAGATAACATATTATTCTGTCAAGGCAAACACACCCGACGTATATTTTATACATTATGTAAATGTATCTAGTATTGCTTCTTTCATTTACTTCGTTATTGCTAAACGTTTGACTTAGGTGTTGTTGTGTTTTTATTCCACAAAACATACTAGAGAAGAATCGACCGAAACATCAAACACTTTATATGTTGACGTCGTGAACAGTAGATTATTCACCGACGGTGTGCAATCATTGCTGAAGATGATTTAGGCGGTGCACACCTGGCGGTTAGAAATGACAGCCGACGCACCGATATTAATACTAGACTATAGAATAAACTCTATAGGGTACATAGAGGTTTATAAGAGCCTACCATTTACGCATGGTGGAAGGATGCATATTGCATTTGATTTATGGGATTAGTTCATTCAGAGAACAATACCTAATTTTGAGATCTGCCGATAACGGTTCAAATATTATGCATGCATATATATAAAAGTCTGCCTTGTCATAATTTGCTCAATTAAGTTGTCAAACCTGTCAATAAATCTATGTTTTAAGGCGAACTTAAGTGGTAAACATGAGGTTTATGAAATCACGATATGAGCAGGTATGTCTGTCATTGTTTTTTTCCTAGGGCAGTAAAGTAACGAATACATTTACAAATTCCTGATTGCAAGTACGTAAAATGTCAAAACATCAAGCAGTTACGTATTTTTTTGAGGAATTGTTTTGATATTAATTGATTAAATAAATGTTATATTTACTAAGACGATCTAGTAAGTTGTCATGACGATATTTAAGAATAACGAAAGGGCATATTTATAAACGTTTGCCATGATTTAGAACAACTGATGCTTGTATCACCACAACGCAAATGAAAGATCGAGATTTCAAGACTACGCCAATAAAAATCGACATCGCGAAACAACGACTTTCACAACGAATTGAAGACCATACTACGAATAGCATGGGGACATCTCTGTGTTTGGTTCTCAAAGCATAATACCTGGCCATTATTGCTGAAAATGAAATCAGCGCCTGAAAATCTTTGAAGGACAACAAGTGAAGCAACACTGGACAAAATAATTATAACTTTAATCACTATAGAGTAGATGCAGTAGTTCATCTATACGACGTGCGTGGATAGCGCTTCCAAAGTCAGCTATATATTCGGCACACTAAGACATCAAAAGGAAAAAACTGCTTTAGTTAATATCTTGTAAGCATTATGACCAATAGAAGATCTTAATGTCCTGAGAGAAATGATGACACTGGTACCAACAACAAAAACACAAAAAACAACGCAAACAACAACAACAATGATTGAAAACAAACGACAATCGACGATGCAATATAAACATCGGAAAGCAAATCTGAATCTCCAAACGCATGCGAATTGTCACGGTCGAGTTGACAATCTGCTAAAAGATTTAATTCGAAACTCGCGCGCTGTGGTTTTTTCCGCTTTCTGAGCGCGCGCGGGAGGTACAAACATTGTCATTTAGTATACAGTAATGACCAGTAACGTCGATATCCGATTTGCTTCCCATTCAGTAGTGGATAATATTTATTTAAACGACAGTAGTGTTCCTTTTAGGAAATGTCAAAATTCAAGTCTTTTGTTGTTATAACTATTACTATTATTATTAATACATGTAATTACACATACAAATCTAACACTGATATACATGTATGTCAGACGTTTAAAACAGGATTAAAGTCTAAATACACCGTTTAGATGTACAGCCGCCTATACGAATGGGTCCAGTAGCTAACATCCTTAAAAGACATGAAAAACAGACATTGTCAGCTGTATGGTAATGAAGGAACCTATAAAAAAGGCTTTACATATGCAATATTTCTTCTGAAAAACATTATTCATAGTCTCGTTTTTTTCGGCATGCTTTATAGATGTAGCAAATAAAAGTAATGTATTGTAAAGCTCGTTCGTGATGTGCCTTCTTATCTTAAGGTCTTAAACTTTAGAGAATAATTTTCTATACTTTTCAGATAAGATTAAAGAAAAGCATCACAATAGAGCTATTTCAATAGACATATAAATATCCAACTGATATGGAACGATATATTAGTTCTAGAACTACGAATGGACTGAGGATTTTGTTATGTGGTACTTGTCTGTATGATTTTAAATATATTTGAAAAGTATAATATATATACGATGGGGTCAATGTCGTGGTAGTTTCGTTGACAAACTTCCATTTAAAATGTATGCCCAGGCCTACGCACAGTATATGCAATGACATAGTAACGTGACCGAAGCTGTTTACATGTACATGCAGCATTATATCTGGTTTCATAGTATTCTTACAAATTAAACACGATCGAGATTAGTTCATCTAAAAATGATTAAATCATGGTATTTTTATCAACTATAACAAACGTTTGAGCAGAAAACGTGGTGTTAACTATTCAGTGATAAGAGAAATTACTGATTCACTCTCTTTTAAAATATGCTAGTCAGCTTTTGTTTGTACCTACCGCGCGTGCTCAAATATCGGAAAAACCCAGAATGGAGAGTTCCGAACAACAACTATTTTCTTAACGGCGGCAGTGACTTCAAATAAACATCGTATTCGCCGCGAGCGACAACTTCAATACTACATGGGCAACACGAAATGTACAGATGGCCAACAATCAACATAATCGGACCTGACCTGTGATATGCTCCACATCATTTCGATTGACATTTACATTGTATAACAATACCTAATGTTATTTATTTCAGCTGAAACGTTCGTCAAAATCTTATTGTTTTCCGCATATTTTCCATCATATGTGTGTTTATAGGAATGATGATTTCATGTACTTCGTAATTCAATAATATTGAATATTTTTTTAAATCATTAAATATAAAAACAATCAAATTTACGGGAAAGGTTGTGTAACGTAACGAACATTTTGGGCATTATTGAATTAACTAATAATCGAAATTTGCATCAATCCAATAAACCAAATTTCATACCATCTTCAATAGGCAGTCACGCTTAGATTAACATTTCAGTAGCCTCGGGTTATCAAACGTCAATAATTACCGTACACGATTATTTGCTTACATTGTGTGTCAAAACTCGGTCGATTCCGTATGTATTCGTTATGTGTCCGTTTTATACGTCATATTTACGTTGCAGTAGTCAAACACGTGACTTAACACACGGCCAATCATAATTACACACGTAACAATCAAAAGTTTCGTTGTTTATATCTGTATTAAACAGATGAGTATCACGCCCACAGCCGGATAGGAGAGGTAGTAATTTCTTGCTGTCGCCGGCGGGGCCCGTTGCGGGTCTTCGCTTTTATCTTGAATTTTACAAACATTTCCAAACCTTGTGTTCAGTTTAATAAATAGAAATAAAACGCACAAAAAACTTAAATGGGCTTTGTCTTCGTTTATCGTGTATCAATGACTATGTTACGAAGTTAGTAAAGCCGAAGGCAAGGTTATTGTTGTTTATGTTTATTAAGTCGTTCATATTACCACCTATGCACTTATAATACAGAGCACGTAAGAAATACGTGAACATTTTATCTTTATCAAATTGACTATAATATTTCTCATTGAATGTTTTTATCTTTTCTATCTCTAAAATGTGTGTAAGGGATATTCTACATGCTTAATCATTTAATGCGTTCAATATTTACAGTGCCAGTTTGCAAAAGTGCTAGTTCGTACTCTTAAACGAAATGTATCTCATATTAGAAACGGATGGACAGATCAACATGTTATAATCTGTCAACATGATGGTGCACAAACCGTTCATACGCAACATGGTAAGTATATTGAGTATGACTCTTGCACTTCAACGTATTCGGTGTGTCATATAAGAAGTAGAGACAAGAGCTTATTGAAATGAATTTTAAACTGAAAATGTGTTTAAAATATTACTCATACACATGCATAAGTTATATTTCCGTCCAGCAACAAGAGGTCTATCACACGCATTAATGTTTTAATCAAATTATATACATAGTTTCATGAAGTTAACAGTCAAGTGTACTTTGAGTGAATATAATACTATCGGTAGAAACAAGTTTTTATCTTTGAATAATGCATCTGTGTACAGATATATTTCTATTTCAAAATACGGATTTTATTATCTTTCTTGAAAACAGTCCAAATGCAAGTGTGAGCTATTGTAAGCAGTGTTTTCATCCGTTTTATGAGCGTGTTTTTATATGGCGAAGCCCTGACTTGTCACCCATTTGATGTATTTCATATTTCCGTAAATGACCTGTAAGATGTTCTATCAACTAACCTGGTGCGATTATGTGTGAATGTATCTGTTTTCAGCTTAGATATTAAAGACGCATGTATGTCATGTGTACAGTATGCGTTTAATAAAACACGAATCAGCAATCGTAAAAATAATACACATCGATACCGAATATGCATTCACCTTAACGTTGAGACATGCCCAATTATTATATCACATGTTAACTAATGACATGGTAGCTACTAACTAATACTTGCGATTCGATTATTCGATTTATTTATTCCTTTTTTAAATGTTTTGTGACATTATTTTTATTTCCAATATGTAAATTACATTACATTTTCTGTAAGAATCGGTACGTATATGACAAAACCGTAATTGTGTTCATTTCATGACGTATAAATTACAGACCACACGATTGACATGTTCAGTGATTTGCTTTCAAATCGCACAAACTCGTCATTTGTATATGCCTGTCAATACCGTATGTTATGTGGCTTTCGTATTAGTATATTTAGCAACCAACTGTCTTAAGCACAGGTTTCTCGACGTTGATGAGCTGGAAACCCACAACATCTAATTGCCTCAGTAAATGTTTATTATTCTATGATTTAACAGATTTAATAACAAACTTTGCATATTCAGGGACATAAAAACATAGTACTTCGTTACTCAAACATTGTGCAGATGTCCTCGCACGTGTTATATGGTGAACAATTTATTTGAATGTTGTATGAAAGTTTTTGAATTAGGCCGACTAAAGCGTATTTGTTTGCGATATATAATTGCTATATGTTTTGTAATTACATTCAGATAAAACAGTGCAAAGGCTTATATTTAGCAAACTGATATATGAATTACTTCAACCGTTACTTATAATATATTATGTTCAATACACTTTAAAGAAATCTATGAGTGAAAGTAATCCCTTAACACTATTGTGTTGCTTCATTATGTTTGCAAAAAACAAAACCAATCTTTCGCCCTTCACCTTGGAAACCGCTACGACCATATGTAAGCTGCAGGTCCGTCTGTCTAACCGGCACCTGCTCTTACGATAACTCTAATAGCTAGGTTGATGTAACTTGGAATGTGCGAAGATGGCCTTATGTTGAAGATGCGCGTTATTTAAGATTTTGTATCCGACAAAATCAGGGTTGATATGCTGACAGAACTAAGTGAAAACTGATATAAAGCCAAAAGGTACTTAAGGAAGGTCGAAAAAAACTTGCAATTAGGATATTTGGAATATGCATCATGTTTTGTTTGACAAAACTGTTATGTTTAGGCTTATAGAAATCAGTGATTCGTTATTTAAGTTGTTTCGTTCCACAAACATTGTGGTTATTATTGTTACATAAATAAGCGGAAACTAAAATCTGGATTGTGCGACAAAAAGTACGTAAGCTAGAACTATGTCCGTATTTATGTGTATAGAGGACCATTAATGCAATGTCCATGTTATTACATATTTCGTTCAAGCAATATGTTTTATGCTCCCCGAAATATTTTCGGTTGAGCATATAGTTGCCAGTTTGTAGTTCCTAACTTGCTTACTTCCTTTCTTCCATCCTTCACACTTTTGTTACAGTTTCTCAGAGCACCTTCAATTCTTTACCGATCTCTTTTATATTTCGTATGTAGGTACCTTGCATGGACCTCTACCTATTGATGAGGTTTGAGGTCACTGGGATCAAGGTCAAATTCACCGAGGCTTATAATAGATTTTTCCGTCACACTTGTGTTACAGTTTGTCATAGCACCTTCAATTCATTACCGATCTCTTTCATATTTGGCATGTAGGTACCTTGCATTGACCTCTACATTATGATGAGGTTTGAGGTCACTGAGGTCAAGGTCAAGGTCACCGAGGCTAATAAAAGATTTTTTCCGTCACACTTTTGTTACAGTTTCTCATAGCACCTTCAATTCTTTACCGATCTCTTTCATATTTAACAGGTTGGTACCTTGCATGGACCTCTACATTTTAATGAGGTTTGAGGTCACTGGGGTCAAGGTCAAGGTAACCAAGGCTAATAATAGAATTTTCTGTCACACTTTTGTTACAGTTTCTCATAGCACCTTCAATTCTTTACCGATCTCTTTCATATTTGGCATGTAGGTACCTTGCATGGACCTCTACCTTTTGATGAGGTTTGAGGTCATTGGGGTCAAGGTCACCGGGGCTAATAATAGATTTTTCCGTCACACTTTTGTTACAGTTTCTCATAGCACCTTCAATTCTTTACCGATCTCTTTCATATTTGCCATGTCGATACCTGGCATGGACCTCTACCTTTTGATGAGGTTTGAGGTCACTGGGGTCAAGATCAAAGTCACCGAGGCTAATAATAGATTTTTCCGTCACACTTTTGTTACAGTTTCTCATAGCACATTCAATTCTTTACAGATCTATTTCATATTTGGCATGTAGGTACCTTGCATAGACCTCTACCTTTTGATGAGGTTTGAGGTCACTGGGGTAAAGGTCACCGAGGCTAATAATATACTTTTAGGTGGTTATTTACACATAGATTGACAAAGCGCATCATCGGGGAGCATCCATCAGTTTCACTGATATTCGTGTTTGGTATGGTTACAGAAGTACGCGAACACAAAAATCTTGATCTTTCGACAACTCAACGCCAACCGTAGCTTACGTCGACAATCTTAAAAATGCTCGTTGTACAAATCCACCGTGAAATGCAAACTATGTTGTTACCGTACGGCTGGTTGCATGATTCTGTCTAGTATTTGAACACGGAGGCAACATGCGCGTAACATATACATGAATTCTGATTAATATTTATTCCAAGAATGAAAAACGCTTATATTTTAACTCATTTAAGTTATGCACATAATTTTCATGTATACATATGCGACAACTAAAACTAAAGCACATGTACAATCCGTATCAAAATATATATTTAACACAAAACAATAATTGCGATCTTAAAAAATGATATGGGCCATCAGTTATTAAGTAATATATATGCATCTCGAACGTTCGTATTAAAATTGTTTATGGTGTGAATATCTTATTAAATAATTTCAACAAGTCACTTAGTATACTGGTTGTTCCATAAATTCAATCATGGCGACTACCCTGGTCCTAATAATAATAATACGCAAATTTCAAGTCAAGTAGTGCAACAGTATTATTTATAAATAAATCAACACAAAAGGTATTCATTTGTATTTCGTACTTGTATACAATTATAGTAAATACGTTTGTTGCATTGAGTACCACTGACATATCCATATTCATTGAGGAAACACATTATTATTTTTTAAAGTTGTTCTGGTTGAAGCTTGACATCGTTTTAAACTGGATTAAAGTAGTTTTGTCGTAAAGCATTTTACACAGTTATTGAAAAATAGGTGTGTTATCATTATTTAAGTAATTAGGAATAATTGTGGATTTCGCTAATTTCAACAATATATTTTATAAGGAGTATATATTTTTCAAAATTTTCGAAACATTAATACGTCTTTCCTTATAGCCCGAAATGTTGCCATTTTTTTTTTACTTGTGTCCTGTTTTATTTGCAATTCAATAGGAAGCATAATTGTTCCCCGTAATATATATTTGCGCAGCTTGTTTATAAAAGCTGTTAAATCAGTAATCGTTTAGCACTGATTTGCGTATATTTATAGTTACTTCCACTTTTTAAATAAAAAATGAAATGTCTATGAAACTAAAATATCAAGTAAACCTGACTCAATCTTTAATCTAGATCTCAGATATATGAACATACTATGAAATAAGACTTTCATATCATAAGGTTCGTGTTGTATTTTGTTGACATAACTTATATTTCTATTAGTTACTACAGTTATATCCGTAACTAAGCCAGGCATGAAAAACTTTATGTTGCTAAAAAAACTCACACACTCCACTTTTAACGAAATCAACATGCTGTAGATCATGCTTTAAAATGCATTTTTTAGCGTTTTGTTTTCCCGCTGTCAATTCGATACTAAGTTTACAAAGGGAATTGCAATAATTTGCCCACCGTTTCACTTACAGGGAACCATAAGTCATATTACTGATCACATTCGCGGCAATAAAAGCCACTAGTTATAATCGCAACAGATCACTGTCATTGCTTCATTATGAGCGTAAGATGATAATATGTGACATTTTATGCAGCATTTGTATTTCTTTTCACCATATTGTAGGTCTTCTTCTAGAATATAAAGCTTGTATAATTGTTCAGAAACATGAAAACCTCATTTCATAAAAAATGCAGATTAACTTGATGAACCAGTAGTTGCACCATTAAAAATTTTAAACGCCTATTATGTCATACGGATTACGGATACTTGTATATTTGTTTAACAGTTATCTCTTGCGTTAGATAGCACCCATTTTTAACATGTGTCTGATAAGATGTGGCTAAATCTTATGTTTTGAGAAACATTTAAACTTCTTACTTAATGCATAACTTTTAACTGCGCATGGGCGTTCAACCGATAACAATTATACATATTTTGTATTGTACAGACTTTCAACGTTCCTTTTGATATTTACGTATAGATGCATCCCATTCGGATATGAAACGTGTTTCGTTTATTGGATATTTGTGACGACGGTGTAGTTTGTATACTTTCCAAGGATAAATGCATTTGTACATGTGATCGAGCCTTCGGATGTATGTTTGTATATGCGGAATAAAAGGTAACATTCCTTTATCGCCGAATACCGGTCACTAAGACATATATGTTTATATCCCGGTCTTCCTTTATGGTTTGTCTATTCGACAGTGTCTTTCCGACAGCTTAAATGGATCCTGTCCTGCGAATTATTTTTGAATAAATAAAGATGCTAAGATGAAACGTATTATTCTTATAAAGGCCGATGTAAGGACTATGCACGCCTCCTTTTTCACAAGAGGTAAAAGGTACAATAAATGTGTCTAATACGTCTAATATTGAAACAGCTACGTAAGATAATACCAGTAAAGTTGGGAAACACATTCAGCCATATGTGTTCTGTTTGTCTGTCTGGCAATGCCTTTCTGTCTTCATCCTTCCGTCTGTATGTTTGTCCGAAAAAAAAATTGACAAAATCATAAGAACTCAACAAATTCATAAATAAGTGTAATTAGTATTGGTATAAACATTTAACCATAGTTCTTTTTGTATGTTTCTCTATTAATCCTTTGTAAAAAAATTCATTAATCCGTCCAAAAGAAACTACACACGTAACTATCTTTTAACTGGTTAAAGCAAATTTTAAGATTGTTCCGATGATTCTTAAAGTAAACTGATATACGGATAGACCAGATGACGAGTGACGTCACGCGCACTTGCAAAGTTTATACTCCGCTTACTGGTTGGCAAAGAGCGTTGTTTTTATATAATCGCGTATACAAAAAAGTGTTATTATTAAAGTTCATATTTATAATAATTCAATACATTTACCTTATTGTACAATTTGATGTCTGCATAAAACATTACTTTTAAAAAATGCATTTGTAAACGATTAAACTGTTATTATTAATTGTTTTCCTTAGAATGAAATCTGTACTCAACACGCTGTTCGTTCTCGGTATTATGTTGTTACTAAACAATCCACACTTTTTTGCGACGTCACATATAAGCGATCGTTTTTTTCGTGAAGGAAAATCATCCGAAATCGAACAACTTTCAGAATAAATTTAAGTTAATGTTCTGAAACAAATAAGAATATAAAATAATAAATTCCATGCGCACAGCATAATTATAATGATTGAATGTTATAGTATTTGTCTGCTAAAACTAACAATGTAACACATACAAAAATGTGAGTTATTATATTGTTTTGATAGTTTGCATAAATCTTAAACTTTTTTTAGCATTTGTATTCAGGTGTTAACTTGTCCCTTTGTTAATTACAAAGCAATTATCTCGTTCTAATAAGGGATCTATACAAAGAGTATACATTTTTGTTTTTATCTTACATTGTCCAGACTTACTAACAACGTGGTGTTAAGTAAAGCCTGGTCATTAAACACAATTATGCTACCAACATGTTTTTTTCTTAGTAGTAGTATAAAGCAGTAGTTTGGTTGAGTAATTCAAAGACAAAGTACTTAACTGATGCGCCAATAAGATAGGTAACATATTTTAAAAATGTAATTTGTCCAAAGCAGAGATTAAAAAGAAACTAAACACTGAAAAGATACTATCCTGTTTAATTTATAAAAATTGAGTACTTAATAATTATGACATTAATTTCAAAACATTGTACGTACTTAGTGGGTACCAGTTAATTAAAACGCCGTCATTACGTGTAAAGAGTCTTTGTTACGGCCATGTACAAACGACATCATAACAACAGGCACTTACGTTTGACCTACATTTTTACGAAAATAAAAATAATATAGATTTCTGATATGTAATGCTATTTATGTATCACTCGTTAACTAGTAAAGAGATTACAATATACAGGTGTACACGTTTTAATTCGCATCATGCGCAGTTTTGTTTTTAAGGTTGTATGTTAATGTTCATCAATGTGGTCATTTAATGTAACAAACAATAATTCAGTGTAAAAGACAATGAGCATTACATTTAAATACTGTCATGTAATTCGCTCTTTGTATCATTCTCGCTTTGCATAGGGCTTTGTTTTATGGTTAATCAAATGGTTACCTCGTACATTTTCGATCGCTCACCCGGCGCGCCAATAAAATTGATAAATATAATTGTATATTTTTTTATTATTTGTGTAATTTCATTTAGTTAAGTTCTCCTTTATAACAATAGGGCTTATGTATTGCTTTGTTTTATAAAATTGTCGGTGTTTATTCTTCAGACCACCTTTATTCTGATGCGAATTACGTTATCGCTGTTTATACAGATGCAATTAACTATATGAATAAAAACAATTGTCATAAATATGATATATGTATAGGTGTTTATTTCTATCCAATACGCCATAGTAGGCACATGAGGACAACATAAATTCACAATAAAATTAACAACAACGTAGGCAAAGCAAAATGCAAAAATAAATAAATAATAAAGATAATAATACACACGCACGCCCATACGCATACACCCACACTCACACACGCGCACACGAATACACCCACTCCCATACACACATGCCCACACTCACAAGTGAACTAAACATACATAAAACGTGCATGGACAACACAATAATCATGAAAACAAGCGGAGAAGCCCATTATGAGTGATAAATAATTATAATAAAAAAATATATTACAAAATAATATTATTCCCATAATTTCTAAAATGAGCTTAAAAGAGGCGATCAAGAAATAATTGCCGATCACAAGTAAACAAAACATACATAATTAGTACATAAACGGATGAGCCTTTAATAGAGGCGATCAAGATATAATTGCCGATCACTCAGAATGAGTATATTAACGCATCATAATTTTCTGTGTACATTGGATACATGAAAACGTAAGAAAGAACAGTATTATGAACACCAGCAAAACATAGATAAGTTACTTTTCATATGAATATTTTAATTACCGGTAAACAGGATAAGCAACTTAAACAATTCGTAATGAAATATGTCAAGCTATAAATGCATGGAAGCTTTAATTTAATGTTAAGTTATACAATTCGTAATGAAATATGTCAAGCTATACATGTATAGGAGCTTTAGTTTAATGTTAAGTTAAACAATTCGTAATGAAATATGTCAGGCTATACATGTATAGGAGATTTAATTTAATGAATGACATTACTTATATAAAGGATTATGGTGTTAATTCTTAACTTTAAAACCAAGAAATGTAAAAGAAGCTAGTTTTCTTAATGTTAGTGCATTTTGTGAATTTATAAGTGCAATACATTTTTGCATGTTAGGTCGTAACCAATACTTTTTATCGATATATTTCTTTCTTAAGTCATTTAATAAAGAACATTCTAAAATAAAATGATATTCGTCATCAATTTTTTGACAATGTGTACATTTTCTTTCATTATAAGGAGTAGCAATGGGTTTATGCCAGCGGCCAGATTCAATTATTAAACGATGAGATGATACTCTGAGTTTAGAAAGAGCAATGCGATGGTTTTCATTTGAGATGCTTGTAAGGTACATTTTTAAATCATTGTTTATGTAAAGATGCCTGTAGAACAAGGCTCGACTAGATTCCGTTAATCGTGAATTCATATCTTGATAAAAACAATCCTTAATTCTTTGTTTGAATAATGACAAGAAAACTTCTTTTTGTCCTACCCCTTGGTGTATCCATACTTCTAAAAACCCTAAACTTGACAACAGTTGATGCAACGAACTAACCCAATTTTTTTTAGACGGTGTTAATTCAAAGTCATGTTTCATTATGTTATATATAAGTTTAATATACTTATTTTCTTTGCTTTCTATTATTTTTAACCAGTATTTAACTATTTTAAAAAATTTACTTACAATAAGCGAATGTTGCCCTAACTCACAGTAAACGAAATCATTTTGAGTTGCCCTTTTAACACCTAAGATATTTTTACAAAATTGAGTATGAAGACGTTCAATATTTTGTGCTTTATGAAAGCCCCATACTTCGCAACCGTAGTTCAAAATTGGTTTAACGAGTTTATCAAACAATTCTAATTGATGGCTTACTGTTATATTTGTAATGGTATATAAGTATTTTTTCATTTTAAAAATGGCCTTTCTTGCTTGCCCTGCTAAGGTTATTTGCGTCTGGTTAAAAGATCCACCACTCGTGAAAACGACTCCAAGATAAGATATATTACTAACAATTTCAATATTTTCATTATTATATGTAAATTGTATGTTCCTTGCAAGTGGTCCCGCTTTTCGGAACACAATTACCTTCGTTTTGTTAACATTAACTTTTAATTGCCATTTTTGACAGTAGCTGCTAAGAATTTCAAATCCACATTGTAAGGCTTGAGGTGTAACCGCAAATAGTACAATGTCATCAGCATATAAGAGAATAAATATTTGAAACATCAAAAGGTCGACCCCTTCGTACCCATTTAAGATGAATGTTTCTTCTAAATCGTTTAAAAATAGAGAAAACAGTAATGGAGATAGGCACTCACCTTGTCTTACACCCAAAAGGCAGTTAAAGTCTTTTCCAACTGTGTTATGAATTTTAATTTTGGATTTAACTGAATGATACATACTTTGTATAACATTTAGCATTTTACCTCTTACACCAAGACGAATAAGCTTACACCACAGGTTTGGTCTGACCACATAATCAAATGCTTTGCTAAAATCGACAAAACCACAGTATAATTGTTTATTATTATTAATCATATGTGTTATAAGGCCATGCAAAACAAAAATATTATCTGTGGTACTCATACCCTTTCTAAAACCTGCTTGCGCTTCAACATAGACAAAATACTTTTCGGCCCATGAATCTATTCGATTGCTAATAAGTCTAGTGAACAGTTTACCCATTGAGCTTAATAAAGTAATGCCGCGTTAATTATTGCAATTATTAATACTCCCTTTTTTATGAAGCGGAACTATAAAACCCTCTGACCATGTTTCCGGGAAAAATCCTAATGATAATACTTTATTAAATATAGAAAGTAGGCAATGCGAAAACGCTGTATGTCCGTACATAAAAAATTCATTAATCATTTTATCAGGCCCGGGGCTAGGCCCTCCTTTTAATTGTTTTATTGCTTTATTTATTTCCTCCTGACTTATTTCGCATTCAAGCTCATCAAACATTACTTGAAATTCTTGTTTTACAAACCTCTCATTAAAATATAACACGTCTTCATTTGGATTAAAGAAGTGATCATTTGGATTATTTATGCTTTCAAAATATTGTTCAAAACAAGATATAGGTATGTTTGGTGTCGGCAGGCCAGCACTTTGTTTAAGCATTTTCCAATATTCTTTCGCATTTTTTACGCGTTAAGTATCTAGCAGTTTTGATTGTTTATTGTCATATTCAAGTCTACACTTACGTAAGGGTTTCTTGTAGTCACCTCTAGCCTTTACTAACTCAATTCTATTCTGATTGGAATTACATTGTCGAAATTTATTTAATGTATAATTGAAATGCAGCTTTTTATTTCTACAATTATCATCGTACCATGTATTGTTGTTGTTTTTGCTATGGTTATCATTGTTATTATTATTCTTTGTTTGTTTTTTAAAATACGGGACTGCTACTCCTTCAACAATATCAACAAAATCATTAACGCATGTGTTTAAGGCATTTTTATCTTCATGTACATTATCAAGTGCATTCAATATTGCTAAAAATTGGTTTTGTGTGGCCTCACTTCTAATTGCATCGAGAAAATCATTTTCATAGTCTTTGTTCCAAACAAACTTGTATTGAACCGTGTTACAATCTTCATTGCGTATTGTGCTGTGAATACTATTGTTATGCAAAATACATTCATATTCAAAATGTATAACACAGTGATCCGATAGAACATTTGGATCTTCTACATTGAAAGTTTTAAACATATGCATACATTCCGGCATTACTAAAACATAATCGATAAGACTAGAGCCTCTGCTTCCAATATAAGTACAATTTCCTATACCATTATCGTTTCCTACCCTTCCATTTAAGATTCGTAAGCCCGACTGTATGCACATATCAATAAGCAAATTTCCATTGTTATTAACACACTTATCTTGTGTAAATCTAGGTAAAAATACATCAATATCATAATCATCGGGTAACGGTAAATAATCTGAATCAACATCGTTAGTGACAAAATCTGGTATATCAGATGTACGGCTATTAAAATCACCACAAAGGATTAATTGGGAACTATTTGAGACGCTTTTAATTTTCACAATCGAATCCAGTATTCTATCGAATGGGTTTGTTTCATATAGATTGTATCTCGCACTGGATTCTGGGACAATATAACATAAACCAATAAACAAATCATCTGATATCCCTAATTGATTTTTGTTAATCCCTATCCACAAAAGATCATCTGAGTCTTGCATAAAGATTATACCATCAGTTACTAAATTATTTCTATTATAAATCATAATCCCCCTGAGCTCCTTTTGCTATTAGTATTCTTTACTCGATAAAGCGCGAAATAGTCAAAACCGTCAACCTTGTAATCAATGAATTCTTCAGACCATGTCTCTGTCAGCAAAACTATATCACTTTTATTGAATAATGCTTGTAATTCACTACTTTTTCGTTTATTTAAACGCTTAGTTATCAAACCCTGAACGTTTAGGAGCGAAAAACGTAATTTGACCTTCTCTTGCGTTCCCTATACAACTGGGTCTAAACTCTCAGCCTGCAAGCTAACATTTGGTGTTTTGACCTCTGTCGGAGTGACACTCGCCGGGTCCATGGAGGAAGCGGGTATTTGTGGACGTGGCACGTCACCAGACTTTGTTTTTGAAGCCGACTGCGTCTTCACTGAACTAGCATTGGCAATATTAATAATTGTCGCCGCTAGAGAGCTGTTCGTACTTTTTGTGCGTTGCGAACGATTAGCCTGGCTTTGCGAGAAGTTTACAGTAGTGCTCGGATTTGCATTTTTGCTAGCCATTCGGTTTGATGCTATGCGCTCTCGGCTTGTAACGACTGATGAATGAACTCGCTGGCGGGCGCCATCGCTACGTGTTAGCGACCTTGGTTTGCGCGCAGTAGAAGGCGCGTGTTCACTGATATTGTGTGACCCCGTTGACTGATTGGTATTAGGCGCTGCTTTAGATGAAGACGTCATCGCCAGGGATTGAGTACTTGGACGCTCATTAACCGTGGACGAAAGTGATGACTGACTTTGAGCTGCTGAAAACTGAAAGATTCGTGTATTTGGCTCCAGTGTGCTTTGTCGTGAGTCAGACATTGAAAAATTGAACATTGGTATGGAGCTCTTATCATTTTGCCGATGGACTGACGATTGTTGCTGAGTTCCATTCACAAGAGGGTCAATACTACTCATAGTGATTAATCTGTTTTTGCCAAGAATAGAGACTCAGTCTGGAAATTCATCTCGGATCACCTGCTTGTCAAGTACCAGCTTAGCAGGGTACACTATTTGTACTTTAGAGTTCGGATTTTTTGATTTGAGGTCATGGAAATCATGCCATAGTCGTTTTCGTGCTAGACGAATTTCTAGCGGGAAGTCTCTATCAATAGAGTACCTTGTACCCTTCAATCTGTAGACACTACTCATTACGAGTTCAACGTCCGGAAAGTCCCGAAAACAGACAATTATTGGCCTTGAATTATTTTGTTTGAATTTTCCGCATCGATTCGCTCTAACCAGGTACATATTGTTACTATCAAGACTCAGACACTCACTCAATATCGTACGGACTACGCTAAAGCAGTTTTCATTTTTCGTTTCACCAACACCAAAAATTAACAGATTGTTTCTTTTGTTTCTGGCCTCACTATCTATCGACCTATACGCTAATGTTTTCATAAGTTCACTTTGTGTATTTTACAACAGTGGTGACCTCATTTAATTTCTTGTTGATATGTGTGATGTTCTCAATTTGTGAGGCAAGTAGTTTTTGAGTATGACTTGTATCTGCTTTAATAGATTTCAGTTCATCATATATTAATGACAGTGATTTACTCAAAGAGTTCTCATCAACAACAAGTGTCGGATATTCGCCTGTATTTCGCTTGCGCCTTTTTCCCATTTTCCAGCGACCTTCGTCGGGAATATCATCAAGTTCATACATGCTGGTCGCCATATTAGATCAAATGAAAATGAAAATATTGCCTGTGCGCTGTCGTCTATATAATTGCCCAATTATCGGATTAAGCTGTCGTAGGTAACAACATCTCACGAACTATTTGCACGTGGATTTTGGACAAAGTACAGTGGATAACAAGCTAACTTTTCTATGATTTTTAGCAAAAATCTTTGAAAAGTACCTTTTTTCTATTATTTATGTTGATTTTATCCGTACAAAATTAGCACTATCACAACACTTTGCATATTGTTCCTCTTTCTTTTATAATATCCACATGTTCTGTCCGCGCAATATTTAAGTTAAACACATAATTGTGGAGCTCGAAAAAACGCGTCCACCTCTACCGACTACGGTACATATATATGAAATATTATTTAGGTATTGCAATGTTTATTTCGAATTTCTAATCGATTTCTTGACTCAACACATGCCTTATTCCATATGTTTTACGTTACTGTAGCCAGTGCTTTTGCCAACCAGTAAGTGCGCATGCGAAGAAAATCCAGAATGTAAACAATACAAATTAATTGGTCTATATATGACAATTTGAAATGAAACCCCTTTCGGGTTTTACCAGAGGTCGAAGGCAACGCAACTTTTACATTCACTTGCAGAAAGCATATTATAATAAATACTCAACATCTGCATAGGATATGACTATGAAACTTGGTATTACAATTGTTTGGCTATCAATCCATTCCGCTGTTTGACAATCAGTGCGTTCGAAAAAAGAATAAAACTCCAAATATAAAGGATAACGCTAAATCGTAAATCGTGTTTTGGTTCAGATTGGTTAGCCTTCGATACAAATGTGATTTAAAAATAGTGTGGTAAATAAACTTTGAAAAAGGGATGATATTCAAATATTTCAATAGTCCCTTTTGATTAAAATCATATGTTCAATCCACAATCTTAATAATGGGATCAGACTTCAGCATTTCGTTAGCTTACCTTGAATAAGGTGGCAATGGCTGTTTTGCTGCGATTAGCTGATCCGCGTAGCGGTTCGTCTCAACAGCAATCTCTTCGCATTTGAAATCACCAATCAACTTGCTGCAAAAGTACAAAAATATGCTTAAGTTTTTTTTTACATTGTTTGCTTTGAATTCATTTTTGTAAATTACGGCACTTTATCAGTTTTGTTACATATTGACATTCTAATAATCATACCCAACCAAATACTTTAAAAGCGACCGAGAGGTTCGATCCCCACTGAGGAAGCGTTCTTTAGATCTCCATCAAAGACACCGAGTACTGGTTCTAGGTCCAGCAATCTAGCTTAAACAAGACTACTGTCAAGCAATATGGTCCCCTCCACCATTTTTAGCGATATTTCAAGTCTATTTACTGCCATAGCAACCAGAATTGTTGACGTAGGAACAAAATGAAATGACGTGCATAATCTCCATATTGCCATCAATCCATATTTCAAGTTTCATTAAAAAATACGAAGAACTGTTTAAGCTATCACAGGATCCAGAAAAGTGTGACAGACAGACTCACAGAAGACAGACAGAGTGCAGCCCATAAGTCCCCTCCGGTTTCACCGGTAGGGGACAATAAATTGGATGAAACTAAAAAAATACACTAAATATATAAATATAGCGCAATGCATTTTAAATTCGGTAAATATTTACTTAAAATAATTAATGGGCGTTGATTCGACGTCCATGTCCACCAACAAGCCTTTTCGTCCGGAAAAGTTAAAAATTTCCTTTTGGCCGTGGCCATCAATCCAGTTCTCAAACGGATCTTCTTCCTCCTGCTCTTCCTAAATATGCATAAAAAATACCTAAATATGCATAGAAAACACACCTACATATGCATATAATACATACCTAAATATGCATAAAAAACAACCCTAAATATGCATAAAAACATAACTACATATGCATAAAAAACATACCATTAATAAAATTGTGTTTTTCCACAGATTTAAGAAACCCATGCTAAAATTTGTTATGTGAAATAAGAAAAAAAAATAGCATGCATTTAATAGTTTCATGTTTGCAATGTTATGTATGATACAAACAAAAATATATAGATTACTCAAATACAAAATACAGTCAATATGTACAAATCATTGTTTTTGACCCATATGTGTACTGTTTAACACATTACAACTCACCCTTTCCACAATGTCCTCTTCCTCAAACCATTCAAAATCGGAGTCTGAAAACTCAGAGTCTTCGTCCGCAAAATGCTTTTGGAAAAAGTCTAAATAATCAGCCATTGTTAGAAATTTCAAGTTTAAAAATGTTTTGGGTTTATATGTCTTTATTTTATTATGATATTTTAAAACCTTCTTTTAGAAAATTTCAATGAACATGACAGTATACGGTTTGGACTGACAACAACAACGATGTCAACAGACGACAGATATTTTCACTTAGATCACTTCCGGAATTATCAACTGAGCAACAATTCTATTCATTAAAATTTAAAGTACAATTAACTATTCATATCAAATTAACGTTTCTACAATCATTAATATTTAAATATAACAAAAAAGTCAAAGTTCAATTCAAAACGAAAGAAGAATGCACAAATTTACATAATGACCTACTTTTTCACCTACCATTTGCAGATGAAAATTTCGTCATAATCCATCTGGTTACGATGTAAATAATATAAATCCATAAAAAGCACAAAAAAATATGCATTTACATCGTTAATTTTAGATGTTATTGCTACAAAAGTATTTTCCAAGCACAAATGTGCTGACAATTGTAACTCCATCTAATGCGGCCGCCATTTTGACAGGAAGTAATCTCGTTTTATTTTAACAAAAGCTATTTATTTTCATGAACAAGAAGATCAAATATCACCAAAATTAAATAGAAAAACTATCTTCAATTTAAATTATATAATATATATAGCATGACATTCTAATTCGTTAATTAATTTAAAGATTAAGCAATCCACTTCCAGTTGTTGTTTTTGTTCGAAATGGCGGAAAAATCGTGACATGTAAACCACAACAAACGATTTATTTTGTGTAAAAGAAATATACAAATGAAAATTACAAGGATATTAAAAGAGATTGGAGAAAAGAAATGGATTATGTTTAAGAAAGTATATAGTGTGTATGTGTGGTCGAGGTTGGATGTGTGTTTACATCGGTGCATAAATTACCTGATTTAAGTGTGAAAAAAGGATAAAAAGAATAAAACTTTTTGGACTAACAGAACAGTAAAATCGCAAGTATCAATAAAAGTCATTTTTTGCGTAAAATTACTGAAAATAAGCATTATGTAGATGTTTTTTAATTTATCGAATCTACAAAGGTAGTAGGATAAAGGCAACCATCTTAGTACGTATCTCGACTCTACGCACGAGGAAATCATGCCATGCCTTAAAACACAATAGCAAAGTGACAGTATAGTAATGAAACAAGTAAAGCGAGCAAAACAATGCGATGACCGATGCATATAAAAGAAAGCACAGCTCCAGCAGTAGTGAGCTAGATACAAGCTAGACATCTACTAACATCACTAACGTACAGAAGAATAAAATAAAACAGAAGAAGAAAAAGGGTAAACAAAATTTAAATCAGAACACGATAAGTGAAACACTTGAAACAGATATAACTGAAACTAACAAGGCACGAGTTGAAGAAATGGCAGACATAAAAACAGCATTAGCAGACATAAATACAAAACTAGAAAATTTGTTCTCCGGCAAAGACTCGACCTTTAAACTAATGATTGTGGACATTATTGATCAAACTAAAAACGAATTCCTAAAATCAGTGGAAAATAGAATAGAAATTATTGAAGGAAAATTATTTCAAAAGGAAAAAGAAAATGACAAACTCAAATAAAAGGTCACACTGCTAGAACAACAAGTTGAACAGAACCGGGACCAAGCCAAACAAAATGCCATTAACATTCAACAATATGTTGATTATCATTCTGAACAACTCAACTCCACAGAACAGTATAGCCGAAGAAATAATGTTCGTATATTTGGTATACCGGAAGAGGCAAAAACAACACAAAGTGGTCAAACATCAAGCGAATCGTCTGAAACCACAACACAGAAAGTAGTAACACAATTAAACCAGAAAATCGAAGGGCTCAATCTTCAAGTCGGCGACATTGATATCTCACATCGTCTAGGCAAGGTCAAGGACGGATATACAAGGCCGATCATTGTTAAATTTGTGGCAAGACATAAACGGAATATAGTAATGGCCAAGAGAAAGCAGTTAAAAGGATCAGCCATTTACATTAACGAAGACCTTACAAACATCAATCAAAAGGTACTGATGACAATAAAACGGACATTGCCTGAAAATGAGGCTGTTTGGTCGTGGGACGGAAAAATATTCCAAAAATCATCGAAGGGTGTAGTCCGGCCCATCGCCTACGAAGAGTATAAACATTGGGTGGGAGCAGACTGGCCGAAGCTGATAAACAGGTTCTATAGTATAAAATAGACAACCTTTTCTTTCATTGAACATTATCTAACGAGCGCTTACGTAAAACACGATTTCCTCGTGTTTTTTTTTTTAACCTGTATCGACACAGTGCTTTCTTTACCCCTGAGCGTAAATGATTGCATAATTGTTTTTTGCTAATCAGCGATATGTGTTCGTCTTTTCTTTCTTTACAGATGTGTGTACACTTATTTGTATTGAATTCAAAACTATGTTGATTACGCAAATCCATACTTTTTGATCAACATATATAATTTGATAAAATCGAGTAAATTCATAGACATGGCATGAGTAATTTATACAACCAAAATGCACATTGACAAACATAAACAATAAACGTGATATACAAAAACTTTGCTGTTTAAGTATTGTGTATATTTTTGTTGTTGATAAATACGTAAAATTAAAATTATTTTATTGATACCATTAACCACAGTAAAGTTTTTTGTCGTTAAGATGTTCTGTGTAAGGTTGTTAATCACTTTTTTTTTCATGAAAACAATTCAGACATAAGCAATATGTTTGGTTTTGTTCATGTGCACAAAAAATAGTTCAATGTTAATTGACTTAACTATAATAAAATGATTGAATTGTTGTTTCTGCTAATCAGCGATATGTGTTCGTCTTTTCTATTTTTACGGCTGTGTGAACACTTATTTGTATTGCAAACGAAACTAAGTTGGTTACGCAAATCCATACTTTTTTATCAACATATATAATTTGATAAAATCGAGTAAATTCATAGACATGGCATGAGTAATGTATACAACCAAAATGCACATTGACAAATATAAGCAATAAACGTGATATACAAAAACTTTGCTGTTTAAGTATTATGTATTTTTTTTGTTGATAAATACGTAAAATTAAAAATATTTTTATTGATACCATTAATCACAGTAAAGTTTGTTAAGCAAGATGTTCGGTTTTGTTCGTGTGCACAAAAAATAGTTCTATCTAAATTGACTTAATTAGTATAAATGATTGCATTGTTGATTTTGCTAATCAGCGATATGTGGTCGTCTTTTTAACCAGGTTTTCCGAAGGAAAAAACTGGTTATTAGATTGGCGAATGCGGGCGGGCTGGCTGGCTGGCTGGCGGGCTGGCGGGCTGGCGGGCGGGCGGAACAAGCTTGTCCGGGCCATAACTATGTCGTTCATTGTCAGATTTTAAAATCATTTGGCACATTTGTTCACCATCATTGGACGGTGTGTCGCGCGAAATAATTACGTCGATATATCCAAGGTCAAGGTCACACTTTGAGTTCAAAGGTCAAAAATGGCCATAAATGAGCTTGTCCTGGCCATAACTATGTCATTCATTGTGAGATTTTAAAATCATTTGGCACATTTGTTCACCATCATGGGACGGTGTGTCGCACGAACGAATCACGTCAATATCTCCAAGGTCAAGGTCGCCACGACTAAAAATAGATTTTTTTAAAAACAAACTTACAAAGGGGGTTAATTTTGTTTGTTCATTTCAAAAGTTCAGTTTGAGTTTTCTCCCTTTATCAGATTTTTTTTTCACAATGAAAAGCTGGTTTTGTGACAATTTTTGTCCCTTGTCTTTCTTTACAGCTGTGTGTACGCTTATTTGTATTGCATTCGAAACTATGTTGATTACGCAAATCCATACTTTGTGATCAACATATATAATTTGATAAAATCGAGTAAATTCATGGACATGGCATGAGTAATTTATAATACCAAAATGCACATTGATAACCATAAGCAATAAAAGTGATATACAAAAAAAATTGCTGTTTAAATATTATGTATAAAAAATTGTTGATAAATACATAAAATTATAATTAATTTATTGATACCATTAACCGCAGTAAAGTGTTTTTATTTTTTAAATGTTCTATGTACGGTTGTTAATCTCATTTTATTTTATGAAAACAATTCAGACATAAGCAAGATGTTCCGTTTTTGTTCATGTGCACAAATATAGTTCTATGTTAATTGTCTTAATTATTATAAAAGTGTGCAAGCTGGTCATGACATCATCGATAGTTTTTGTGCATGTGTACATAAATGGTTTCGATAAAATATTAACTTAAATACATACATAAATCATGTAATACAACAAAAGCCGTAAACATACTATGCACAGCGTTGTTAATGTTCTTTATGCTGTATATGTTGCTTTTACGTTTAACGTGTTTGTTAATGTTAACATTTACTCTTATTATGCTTAATTAAGAAAAAAACAACCGATAGTTTGTTTTTGAATGTGCACCTAAATAGTTTATGTTAATTGACTCATTTTATGATAAACGGATGCACACTGAGCTGACACCGTCGATAGCTTTGTGCATGTGTACGTGAATAGTTTCGAAAGAATGTTTATTGAAATACATTAATCAACCTAGTAATTCAACACAAGACGTAGAAATATGGTACACAGCGTTGCTATTGTCCTTCATAATGAATATGGTACTTAACGTTTTAACCTGTTTGTTAATGTATATATATATATATAATCATATCAGGGTAGAGTTAAAAAACAATAACAGGTATTTCGTAATTTTTGTTCTTTTTAATTCTATTTCATACATGGTCTGCTTAAAAATAAAAACACGCCAAACGTATCTAGATAACAAATTTTAACTCCAGCAATTAAGCGTGTTGTTACTTTTGTTTAACTTGTACTCTTAATATTATACACTACACAACGTATAATTTTGTATTTTTGCTCATTAGAATACTAACTCATGTGCTATGTACAATTAACACATTAAATATGCCTGTAGCTTGTGCACAAGTTTTTCTCAGGCAAATACTTTTGTTTCACCCTGTACTATGACATATGCCTTACACTGTGCCTTGTTAATTGAAATGTTGTATTTTATCTAATCATATAGATGCTTGTGTAGCTTAAAAACTCCATTAACTACTAACAACGTTATTAATTGTCCATAAATACAAATCCTTCGGTGATAAAAAAACAACATGCTACTCAAATGAAACCAGAGGAAGGATAAATTAATTGAAAAAAAAAAACAACCTATTCTTTGATGCATCATCTCTGTTTTTGTCAAATTTCGTTTTCGACATCCAACTGACAAAAACTCAAACAATATTAATACCTATATTGTAAGTCGCATAAATTAAAAACAATACTGTATTATACAACCTACCTTTTATGATTCCTTAATGACATACAAAAAACACTATGATAGATACAGATAATCATAATTTTAAAATATCAGTTGACATAAAAACATATTCAAATTTAATTCAAAATACATATTATAACATGGGCTATCCAATACATAAATGGAAACTACAATATTAACGTTGAATGTGAGGGGTTTAGGTAATAAAGATAAAAGAATGCAAGTGTTTGAATGGCTAAAAGGTTTAAATTATTCAATATTCATGTTACAAGAGACACATTTAACTGAATCAAATTTTCAACAATGGAAACATGACTGGCCTGGTCGATTTGTTTATAGTGGATGTAAGTCAAATAGCGAAGGTGTAGGGATATTTTTACATCCCAACAGTGACCTAGAATTATCTAACTTCAATGAAATAATTAATGGAAGATTAATAGCTGTAGACATTAAAATTCAAGATATTAACATCACACTTATTAACATTTACGGGTCAAATAAAGATGACACATATATTTTCCAAAAACTAAATAATTTTTTATTGTCGAATGCTGATAAAAATGTAATTATAGGTGGTGATTTTAATACTGTCTTAACGGGACTTGATAAGAAAAACGGTAATTTTAATACCCATACAAAATGCAGGAAACTTCTAATTGACTTAATGGCCACCAATGAACTCAGTGACATTTGGAGAATAAAACATCCAGACAAAAGCCACTTCACATGGCATTCTAACTGTAAATTACACATATTCTGCAGGCTTGACTTTTTCTTGATATCTTATAACTTGTGTAACCTTATATCGAAATGTAACATAAAACCTGGATATAAAACGGATCACTCTTATGTACAGTTAAATATAGATAATTTACTTTTAGGAAAAGGAAGTGGATACTTTAAAATTAACAACTCTATTTTACTAGATGTCGAATACCAAAACAAAATCAAACAAAGTATCAACGACATAACAAATTTAAATAAAGAATGTAATCCAAATACAATGTGGGAACTAATTAAAAGTACAATCCGTAATGAAACAATTAGATCCTGTTCAATAAAAAGGAAATACTCGAAAAAGGAGGAAGAAATCTTAATTGCAGAAATTAAAACACTAGAACAAAATGTAATAAATTGTAATCCTGCCAACTTAATAGAAAATATAACACAGCAAATAAAAACTAAACAACAAGAATTAGAACAAATATATGACAAAAAGATTAGTGGATATATTTTAAGATCAAAAGCTATTCAAGTCGAAGGAAATGAAAAGAACTCAGCATACTTTGCCAACCTAGAAAAAAGAAAAGCCGAAACGAAAACTATTCATAAACTGATTGTAGATAACAAAGTATTAAAAGAAAAAGACATAATATTAGAAGCATAAGTAAAATATTACGAATCCCTTTATAAACAAAATCACATTGAAGAAAATGCCTCGGATTTCTTCGCAGTTCCCATTAATAAACTAAGTGAAGAAAACAAATCAAAATGTGAAGGAAAACTTACGGAGTATGAATGTGGGTGTGCACTACTAGGAATGGCGAATAATAAAAGTCCTGGCTCCGACGGACTTACTGTTGAATTTTATAAACGATTTTGGCCCACATTAAAAGAATACTATACCAGATCAATAAATTATTCTTTTGAAAATGGCGAACTAACTGCTCTACAGAAACAGGGTATCATAACACTTCTTCCAAAACCCGATAAAAACCTGGACTACATAGCAAATTGGCGACCTATTAGTTTACTAAATATCGATTACAAAATTGCAACTAAGTCTATAGCTAACCGCCTGAAACAAGTATTAAACCAAATAATAAGTTATGACCAAACTGGTTTCATGAAAGACCGATATATAGGTGAAAATGTAAGACTAATATTCGATGTAATTGAATGTCTTGAAATAAACAATAAACCTGGACTTTTATTCTTTGCAGACTTCGAAAAAGCATTTGATAGTTTAAATCACTCTTTTATCACACATTGTCTTGAACACCTCAATTTTGGACCATAGCTTATTCAGTGGATAAAGGTATTTTACAAAGAAATAAATAGCCATATTATAAACAATGGTCACCTTTCTAAAAGTTTTAAGATAGAAAAAGGCGTTCGGCAAGGTTGTCCACTATCATCTTCCTTGTTTATTTTATGTATAGAAATACTTTCAAATTATATAAATGCAAATAAAATTATCAAAGGAATAAAAATTAACGACGAGGAAATTAAGCAAACTTTTTTTGCGGACGATGCATCCTTTTTCACTGATGGATCAGAAAAGTCATTTGAAGCACTAGTGGAAACCCTTCACAACTTTAGCAAAATATCAGGACTAAACCTCAACTCATCAAAATCTACAGTAATGCGAATTGGATCTCTTAAAAACTCAAAATCTGAATATCGTATTAAATGTAAATTTATTTGGACATCTGATGGGGCTAAAACACTAGGAATGAACTTTTACAATCAACACAAACTTAATGTTGAAAAGAACCTAATGCCAAAGATTAAAGAATTTGAAGCCTGCTTAAAACAGTGGCAACATCGAAAACTCACTTTAATGGGAAAGGTAACTTTATAAAAACTTTTGCATTACCAAAATTAGTATACCCCTTTTCAGTTCTCCCAAATCCAACAAAGGAAGTATTAGATGGATTAACAACAGCTATGTTTAAATTTATTTGGGATGATAAGCCCGATAAAATTAAAAGAAAACGATTGACTCAACCTTATGAAAGTGGAGGCCTAAAGCTTACAGACATTCACTATTTTTTGAACGCCATAAAAGCGGGCTGGGTAAAAAGATTTTTCGATACAAATAATCATGGCAAATGGAAACTCCTGTTGCACGAAAAACTGAAAAACTTTGGAACAAGTCTTATATTTGAATGGAACTTAGATGAAGCTATAATAAAAAACGTAAGTAAAGAAAATGTATTCTTGAACGATATGCTAACCGCATGGCAAGGCATCAAAAACCAATATAATAGTTCACAAAGAAGTATCCCTGTATGTCATCATGTGTTATGGAATAACAAAGATATAAATATCAATAACAAATCCATCTTTCTAGTGAACTGGTATAATAAGAGTGTAAAAACAATTGGACAGTTATACAATTATCGAAGAAATACATATTATACATTTAATGAGATTCAATACTTATATAACATAAATACACAAGAATTTTTAAATTATCATTCACTATTATCCGCAATTCCAAACGAATATAAAACAATATTACATACACAAGGGATGAATACATTAACATTGCCAGAAAAAACTTTTCGTAATGTAATAGAGAATACCAAACAAACAAACAAAACACTTTATAGTATACAACAAAAATCACAAATTACAAATGACAACAGTACTGAAATGAAATGGAAAAAACAATTAAATCTAAACGAAAATACCGACTGGAGAATTATATATATAATTCCTTTTAAGTCAACAATTGATACATATCTGCGTAACTTCCAATATAAATTCTTATCTCGAATAATACCAACAAATACATTTTTAACAAAATGCGGACTGAAAGAGTCTAGTTTGTCCGAGTTTTGCCAATCAGACATTGAAACAATTGACCACTTATTTTGGGAATGCGCTCACATTCAAGAATTATGGACAAAACTGCAGTACTTTCTAAAACAAGTGAATATTGAAGTAAAATTAAACAAAGAAATGGCCTTTTTTGGCATTATCGACAAAAAAGTTTACAGCGATGTTTTGAATTTTATATTAATTTTAATAAAAACATTCATATTTAACATGAAAATTAAAAAATGCATCCCAAACTTCAATATTTTTAAGAATTATCTTAAGCTTAAAATACAGACAGAAGCAGAAATTGCCCTCATTAAAAACAAACATGAAAAACATAATCAAAAATGGATCCACTTTATTAGATATTTTTCAACCAATACTACTTAGATAACTTCTTTGAAGACATATGTGCCCATAATCTTAACACTAGTATGTTTTATGTTTTTATTAAACGTCAACCTAACGTATAACTTTAACCCAAGCTAGAATTGAGAGCTTTTTTGTTATGATTTGAACATGTTTGAAAATGTTATGTTTATTTTTATTTTTAAGAACCGTCTAAACACATTGTTTGTTGAGTGTGAATGCGTGTGTGTGCTTATGTGTGTGTGTGTGTGTGTGTGTGTGTGTGTGTGTGTGTGTGTGCGTGCGTGCGTGCGTGCGTGCGTGCGTGCGTGCGTGCGTGCGTGCGTGCGTGCGTGTGTGCGTGTTTTGTGTAACAATATATGTTGTTTGTGTAAAGACTTTTATGAATGTTTACACTCTAGCATATTTCTACATACTTATGTACAGCTCAAAATAATTTGAATGAATGTGACTTTAATTTTATAAAACCCATGTTTTTATATTTCCAAATGTTACTGGTGTCAATGTAAATATCAAACATGGAAAAATAAATGAGAAAAAAAAAGAAAGTTGATGAAACATTGGATTATATAGGAGGAGTTTTATTAAATGGAGAACGTGAAATTGTATGATTTGACGGATTTATACGGTTGCCGCATGAGCCGGGTTAAGAATTGCCTGACCGGATAAATTCGGTCGCCGCACAGGAAGGTTAAATGGTGACACAATTTTAAAAATGTAAACACATTTATTTTTGCCAAATTTAACAAGTTTCTCTTTGGTAAGTTACATATTTTTATATTTTACAAAGTTATGAGAATTATTAAGAACTTTACCCGATATCTTGTCTATTCAAACACCTTTTGAAACATTTGTATCAATGAAGAAAACCAGAAGAAACATAGACAGTATTGTATCTTTATTTTCAGTGTACAAATAACACCATGGAGGACGATAATACTCTGCCTTTCAAAAAGAGGAGGAAATTAGCATTTAGTCCAAACAGTTGTTGCTTCTGTAACAAGACTTTTCAAGGCAATAGAACTATTCTTAATCCAAAGAAATTTAACTCCCTATTAACTATCAACAAAACTAGGTCTGATGAATTCTCTGTCAATATTTTTGCATATGAAAGCGAAATAAGTGATGGTGAAATAACAGTGTCTTACCACAAGGCATGTCGTGCAAAATTAATGCACCCATTTTACAGCAGCGCTTCAGAAAAGGTAAAAGAAGGAACTCCACCGCATGTGGAGGAAACCCCAAATAAATTTACAAGATCCAAAAAAGATGACATTTTTAACTGGTAGGAAAATTGTTTCGTTTGTGGTCAAAGATGAAGTGAAAAACATAGAAATAAATGGTCAAGAGTTGAAGGTTCTATTGACGAAACATCAAAATTAGTAGCAAAACTGTTGGAAGTGTCCAAAATAAAAAATGATCAAGAACTTCAAACCAGAATACTTGGATGTTAAAGGTGATCTTGTGGCAGTGGAGGCTAGATACCATCGCAAATAGGCTGTCTAGCTTCTTACATTTCTGCATTACATAAAACCCAAAATCCTACTCCACGGAAAAGTAAATTAGATGATGTTGTAGAAATTGTCAAGTCTGAGTTATCGGCTGTTGTAGAGATTGAAAAGCGAATAATAAATTTTTCGCAAATAAAATCTCGCATAAATGAAATCTCTTCAAAGGAGTTATATTGCAATTGGAATCAGCAAACGCAAGTCTAAACACATCAAAAAAGCAATCCAGAGAGTATGGCCAGATCTTAGATTTATACCTAGAAAAGGACAGTGTGACCTTGTATGTAGCAATCATATAAGTACAGTTATTTACTGAAAACGGTTAATCTTGAAATATCTCTTAAAGAAGTTGAGGAACAGTCTGAGCTTGATACTAGTTTTGTTGAAAGTCATGTTAATTCCGAAGCCAGGGAAGCATCTGTGTTGCATGAAGCAGCTACAATTGAGACGGCGAATTGAGAAAGGAGAAGGACTTCTAAAAGAAGAATATTATTCTCCAGAGGAACTTAGTCCCGAGAATCAGATAAAACTCATTGACCCATTACTCCTTTGCTTTATTAACTGGTTATCTTCAAAATCAGAACTTGACAATGGCACTGACGCCAATGAACAGACTGTCAGTCAAAAGGTTATTTCTATTGCAAGCGATATAACGTACCTAGTAAACCCATCTGTTATAACACCGAAGCATCTGGGATTAACAGTTTACCTCTATCATACATTTGGAGCTAAGAAGTTGATAGAACAGTGAACCCTCACGGCTACACACTTACTTACAATAAAGTGCTTCAATTCCTCACATCTGCTGCGATGCACATGTCTAAAAGTCAACAACAATTACAATCAGGTATGAGGCATTTTCTTTTTGAATTGATTTCAAAATTATAACAACAAAAAACAATCAGGTTTTTGTTGAAAAGGGAAAAAGGTACAATACAATAAATACAATACCGTTCGAAATTCAATAATATTCAATCTTGCTATATAATTTGTACTTTTTCTTTTGACTTAAAATTGTTCAAAGTCTCGTTGTTTTTTCAGAATCTATTTTTATGCCCCCGGTAGGATGGTATATAGCAGTTGAACTGTCCGTCAGTCAGTATATCAGTTAGTACGTCCGTCTGTCCGTCCGTCCGAAAAAAAAATTAACATTGGCCATAACTTTTTCACTATTGAAGATAGCAGCTTGATATTTGGCATGCATGTATCTCATAGAGCTGAACATTTTGAGTGGTGAAAGATGAAGGTCAAGGTCATCTTTCAAGGTCAAATGTCAAATATATGGCGTCTGTCCGTCAGAAAACTTTAACATTGGCCATAACTCTTTCAATATTGAAGATAGCAACTTGATATTTGACATGCACGTGTATCTTATGGGGTTGCACATTTTGAGTAGTGGAAGTTCAAGGTCAAGGTCATCCTTTAAGGTCAAAAAAAAATTCAAAGCGGCGTTCTCGTGATGCTGCACATTTTGAGTGGTGGAAGTTCAAGGTCAAGGTCATCCTTCAAAGTCAAAGGTCAAACAAATTCAAAGCGGTGTTCTCATGAAGCTGCACATTTTGATTGGTGGAAGTTCAAGGTCAAGGTCATCCTTTAAGGTCAAAGTTCAAAAAAAATAAGCGGCCCAGTAGGGGGAATTGTGTTTCTGACGAACACATCTCTTGTTCTTTCAAGTATAGACATAAAACAGACAATTATCATTCTGTTTTAGGAGGCGTAGTCCCACCGAATTTGGCCTTAAACTCGCCTGAACATTGACGACCTAGAGATGACCTAATACTCGCTGCAGCAGATAACTGGGACCATTGTGAAAACACATTAAGTGGTAAACGGTCAACTCATGACATGGAATTTGGGATTCATACCAGACTGCCAAAAAATGCTACTTCCTTTCTTGTTTGCCTCAAACCGAACCACCTATTGCAGATTTATGACGTACGTGCAGTTCAAGATGAATCGTCTGCCTGAGCAGCTGATAGAGAACTTTGCCGAAGGACAGTTTGTAGCCAAATTAACAAAAGGTTTGTTTAATGCAGTATGGATGGACTATATCCTAGAGGTAACTGAAAATAAAGCCTTAAAGTCTGCAGGAGGGATAATTGATTGACGCATAATGACCGCACCTTAGCTCGATGGCTTTTATCTCGACCTAAAACTGCAAAGTATGCCATGTCTTTTGCAAATTCTGAAAGGGTTGTTTCAGAAAAACACCCTATCAACACTGAATACCACACTAAATAATACAATAATGCTGTGAAGCAGATGCTGTCCTTGTATGAAAACGAAATTTTCATTGACCCATTTTATCTTTTTTCACCCCCAGAAAAACTGGTGAATATGGCTACAGGTGTTGAACCTACACAAGACGTTGCTTCAAGTCTACTAAACTGCCACGAAATTGGGAAAGTGTTACTTGAGACTTTCGTCATTGAGAGGTTCATATCACAAGAAGAGTCAACAAAGAAACAATTCTTTGACCCATTACCTCGTTCCGAGGTTCGAACAATGGCATCCTCAAAACAAGAAGTTCGCACAAGATCTAAATCAATATATATGAACGAAGGGGAAATGTACGAGCGTCTACTGGCAGTAAATTCTTACAACAAAATGCCATTGCAGCGAGTTCTATCTTTCGAGAATGCACCAGTCCCATTAAGCCTTTTACTGATGAAGGATGCATGATGATGACGAAAAAGTCAGGTTTTCTCGAAAAATTGGAATGTCTTGCAAATGAAAATCCTGACAGCAGTACAACTGGTGATGCAGATTGTATCGTTTATGATGGTATGGCGATCATTCAGATTTAAAAGCCTCCTTCCAGTGGAAAGACAACATATGAACACATGGCTTCCAATTTTTGGAAGTACGTTTTGTCTTGTAGCCGTGGAGTTCAACAAGTACACGTTATCTTAGACAGGTATTTGCCGAATAGCCTTAAATCACACACAAGACATAATAGAGGGGATACTCCAGTTGGTGAATTAGTTGTTACATGCATTAACAATCAGATGCAGATCAGGGACTGGAAACGAGTATTGACAAGCAGCAGAAGCAAAAGCCAGTTGACCAAACTGTACACAGAGTACTTGACTCTTCACTGTCATGACCTGCTTGACGAAAACCAAAAAGAGTTTGTTGCTGGTGGCATGGGACAAAAGGCATTGAACGTTACCAATACATGCGTGTCATTTTTTCCGAGTTTTTACTCCGAGCAAGAAGAAGCAGATTACAGTATGTTGCTTCACGTCGCCTATTCATCAGGTTCTAATGCAAGGACTGTAGTGGTTGTAAGCCCAGACACAGACGTCTTTGTTCTGCTGTTACACCATTTCAAGGAGTTTGCTGTTGAAAAGTTATACTTCAAAACTGGAAGAATACGTTTATACTCAGACCGCACCAGATATATACTCGTTCATTCTGTCTTCAATGCTCTTCAGCCTGATCAGAGAAGTATTTTGCTGCCAGTTTATTGTGTTACTGGTTGTGACACATGTTCTTCCTTTTACGGCATTGAAAAGAAGCGAGTTTTTCAAGTTTGTGTTAAATCAGCTGGCCAACTTTCTGATCTTGCAGAGCTCGGAACACAGCCAAGCCTTATTACCAAGAACCTAAGTTGCGGCTACAGCTTTTGTTGGGATGCTTTATGGTCACAACGACTGTGTCTCACTAAATGCATTGCGCACCAGTATTGTCAAGTCTAAAGAAAAGATGAAACCTAGGAAATTGCCCCCCACAGATGACAGTCTCATGCTTCACTTATTGCGATATATATATCAGCTGTTGATCTGGAGGAGCGCTCTATCACCTACATCATTACCTGATCCTGTAGATTTCGGCTACACAGTGAATACAGAGTCTAGTCTGTATGTCCCCCAGATGATGACACAAGCTGCAGCTGCCCCAGAGCTTATGAGCGATCTTGTATGCTGTTGTACAAATTCATGTGACGCTGAGTGTGTATGTTGTTCCAATGAGCAGCCATGCACTTAGGTATGTGGATGCAAGGGATCCAATGCCGATGAAAGTTTATGTCGTAACTTGTTTTCAATACTTGCAACAGTAGAGTTGGAGGGTTCAGAAGAAATGTGAAAATGTTTAAACATTATTGAATTACAATGATGATTATATTGCCCTTTATATAATTTCCCCAAGTCGTTGGTTTATTTCTTTATGACATAGCTTTGATATTTCAAACCGCTATAGAATATGCATGTAATCTGTTGTTGATGGTGGTGTATTATCTATGTTCAATTGACATTAAACCAGAGATATTGTATGATTATATTGAAATCTTCTCAGTGTTAAATATTCATGCATGACCAGATTTAATAATAATATTGAATATCATGATAACTGTAGTATTGGGATGTGACCTATTTGGTACTGAGACTATTTCAAAATACTTAGTATGTCACGTTGTTGAAAACTGTTTATGTGTGGCATCACCACACCACATCTACATTGCTTATTTGTAATATACCTGCTTACGCATTTTTTGTTCGATATGTATAAAATGTTTGGTTAAAATATTAAACCAAATTACAAGCTATCAATTTAAGATACAAGTGTGACACGAAGTTTTTTATACCTGACCTAAAACCAAAACTGCATTGTTGAATAATAAATGTGTAGTTTTATTGTATAGTTAACAATAAATTCATGTAAATATGGATATGAAATGTCGATTAAGGGTGAATTTAACAAATGTCTTAAATACAGGTACATGCAAACTATTTATTATCAATCAGAATAAAATATTTGTCAATTCTTATCAAGTAATCATGTTTTTGTTGTATTTTTCACACTGTCCTGTATGCCTGGCGGCCATATTGGAAGTTATTGTACAGGTGTCCATAGCAACATAACTGCAAAATCTATTCATGGTATTAGAGGGAAGTTATTTAAGTTCACTTTGAAATATAATCTGGTTAAGTATTATCAACTAAATTCAAAACAAACAGAAAGATACATGGAATTAATGGTATTTTTCATTATTTTTTACCTTTGACCTTACATATGGCCTAGACCCTGACATTCAGTGACAACCTTCATGCATTATATTCTTGAGTTTTCAATACATGAACAATATTCACAAGCAATTTAATTAAATCAAATGTACGTGAAAAAAATATGACCATCTTCTTATCATTACCCATAATTAAAGGAAATGGCTGCCATCTTGGGCGCCATCTTGGATTTCTCAGCTCGCCACGATTTATGCCAATTTATGCCGGTGGTCTGATAAACTTCAAGGTATCCCGATCATTTTGGTATATAACATGGCTTGATGCAACATGGTGTCCAGGTCCCTGTTTCTAAAAGCGCTGAATGTCACCCTACTAAAAAGGTATCCGGTCATCCCTTGAAAAGGTCACTGTTTTAGTTTGAACCAGTTGCATAAAAAGAATACTCCCTAATGATGCTTTACTAGGGAATCTGTAAACAAAATGTTATACGGTTGGACATGAATGGAATCGTTGGGAATTTCTAATTCAAAGTTTATTAGTTCATGAAATTTCACGTCATGTAAACAAAACTTACATATAAGTTTTTGTTCGAAATAAATAAATTGATGTTTTAAATGCTTATTGCTAATATTGAAACCATTTTATCGATCTATTCATATCATACACTTTACCAATCTCCGCGCAGAGTTGTCGTTCCTCGCTCTCACATACAACTCTGCGAAAGGCTCACCACGCCATTTTGTCTATAAAATAGCTAAAACCGAACAAACGCATTCAATGTATATTTGATTGGATATTTAAGATCGCATGCATTAAATTAAGAAATATGACTTTTAAATGTACGATAAATCGTGCAAAAACTTGCGAGTTTTAATGCAACTCTTTGGAACTATTTTATTGCCCATTTACGCAGATGGAATCATTTCACGCACTTTACAAATGTCAACAATTGGACATAAGAAACTATATCAATTTTATAATAATGAATTAAAACTGATATAAGATATCATGGTATGAGATGGTTTTCTTTAATGCAGTGAATGGAATGTAACCGTCGTGCAAGAGATTGTTTAGGATACTGTAACCTCAATGATGAACGCTTGGTATGATCATGACATGAATGAGACGCTTTCATAACAATAGTCCGTTCTGAGCCCAACACAGAGGTGAATGTAATGTAACCGTCGTGCAAGAGATTGACACTTTACATTATCATCAACACATGTGATCCCTGTGATCAGTTGTTTGTTTGCTAAGGGAGGTAACCAGACAGTTGTTAGCAAATTATTGACTTGCTACTGTTGTATCCCATACCTTGTTTAAACATTGACCACAAACTTACTTTATTGCAAATAATATATATAATTATGAAACTTGAAACTTGTATTGTTTATTTGCTTACAAGCCAATTACTATGAAAATACATATTCAATGGCGTTTTACAATAAGCTGAAAATAAAACAAGTAAAACAATATATAAATAATAAACCAATGATAAACCTGGTAAAAGTATTCAATGGCGTTTAACAAAAAGCTGAAAATAAAACGAGTTAAACAATATATAAATAATAAACCAATGATACACCTGGTAAAAGTATTCAATTATGGCGTTTTACAATAAGCTGAAAATAAAGCAAGTTAAACAATTTATAAATAATAATCAATGATTAACCTGGTAAAAGAGATAAATTCGTGGTTATTTAAAACATTGATCCACATACGGTATTTCGATTAAAATACATAATCTCAGGAAAAATGCATAAAAATCACGAAAAAGGTAAGTTTTTAAATTCTTCTTAAAAGATTGTAAAGAATTCGATTGTCTAAGATCCTGAGGCAAGGAATTCCAAAGTCTCGGCCCAGCGGTACTGAAGCTCCTGTCACTGAATGTCTTTCGCTTATTGAACGGAACGTCATATGGGTTCATGTTAGAGCCGCATGACCGCAGACCTTGACTATTTGGAGTATGTTTCGTGAGCAGTTCAGTGAGGTAAGTCGGGGCCTCATCATTTGAGCACTTGTACATGAATGTAAGTAGTTTGAATAGTAACCTTGCTTTGATCGGCAACCAGTGCAACTCATATAACGCTTGTTTCGAACTGTCAAACTTGCTTCGTTGTAAAACCAATTTGGCGCACATATTCTGAATTCGTTGCATTTTGTTGATTTCGCACTCTGCCACACCTTACAGAATTACGTTACAATAGCCAAGGTGTGATAGAACAAGGGAGACAATGAGAATTTCTGCGGACTGTCTTGTAAGATACTTTCGAATGCTTTTGATTCTAAAGTAGTTAAACATGGCAGAACGACATTTCATTGATACATAATACAATTATAAAATATATATTTATTTAATTTGACTGTTGGCCATTTAGACGAAGTTGCCCATGGCTATGCACGCAAATGTAAGTTATAGACATGTTATATTAAGACAAATCTCACAGCCAAGCTGGTATAACATATTTAATTGTTTGTGTTAAATTTACTTTACTGAAAGTGCATTTTTGTTTTTTTTATGAACTTAAACACTGCATATTAGCGTTCTAAGCTATTAAGGAAACTTAAGATTAGAATAATATAGATTAGCTAAACCCTTACTTTTTACGCTTAAGTTGCCGTTCAAGCAAATTTTCTGTAGTGATACACTTCGTTCAAATAATATGATATTAATGTTGAGAGTGTTTAAATTATTGTAAATAACATATACACAGATTACAAACTGAGATTGAGGGACAGGTTTATCATCATTTTAGTGTTGACTTACGACAGCGTACACTCGTACTGCATGTTGATATAAAGCTGCGCAATTAAGATTCACAAAGAAGAGAAGAACACAATGTTTAATGCATATAAAATGTTCGTGTTACAAAATGTTCTAAGAAACCAAATAGTCTGCATATTAACAATATCATTTCGCATTATGTTTGAAAAAGTAAAAAGCAAACACGTCTTCATGATATTCGTTCATCTCGGGTTTCTTTGACCTGATTCCACAAGTGATCTATTATGCAAATGAAATGTGCGCTGGAAATGGAGAACGCTTGATATCATGTAATTATCTTATCCGAAACAAAACAGCAATATGATATTAATTCCATAGAGTTGTACATTTGCATTGTTTAAATTTCTGATTTGCCCATCGATCAATTCAAAGCAGTGGTTTTGAGACAACATCGGCAATTACATATTTAAGATATTATTTTATGATGATGGTATTTTTCCTTATATTAATATGGGTCATTTTATGATGGTTACAGTAATGCATAAACAGAAATTTACTCGGGCAGAATAAATAGGTACTCGTAATGGAAGACGATACTCGAGTGGGTCAAATTAACAAAACCTAAATCCAATTACGTTTACTAATTGGTTTCATATTTGCGTGAAAAACAAATGCACAGCGAACCATCACAAGTGTAAACACAGTTACATTTCTCGAGAGGCATGTAGTCGTTACTCTGCTAATGAAGCGCTGCTGCCACAAGAACAATGTTGTGCCAATCATCCAGGTGCCTCATTCCAAGTACAGCCAAAACGTACAGGCTATTCGGGATTGATTTATTGTATTTTGTCATTTCTGGAAATATCATAGAAGAGGAAAGTGCCGTCCTTGATTAGCCTGTGCGGACTGCACAGGCTAATCCGGGACGAAACTTTACGCACATGTATGAAACCCCCTTTTTCACTGAGCACGGCCCATTTATAATATGGATGTATACTGAATGATCGTGAACATATCGATTATCAACAACAAGATCACATGTTTACCACAACACAATCAATTATGCCTAATAACTCTATTTTATAAACATATAGTACGGTTGCCTGCATATTTCGTCAGATAGATACGTTGTTATGCTCTACGCGTATTTATTATGTGTCGTTTTCTGAGAAAACTGGGCATAATGCATGTGCGTAAAGTGTCGTCCCAAATTAGCCTGTGCAGTCCGCACAGGCTAATCAGGGACGACACTTTCCGCTTTTATGACATTTTTCGTTCAAATGAAGTCTCTTCTTAGCAAACATCCAATTTAGGCGGAACGTGTCGTCCCTGTTTAGCCTGTGCGGACTGTACAGGCTTATCTAGGAAGACACTTTACGCACATGCATTATGCCCAGTTTTCTCAGAACGCGACTCTTATGAGTCTGATTATTTTTCACCAACACGCGTTCGAATGAGTTGAACGAGTTTTTTTTCGCTATACAAATTATGTTTAAACATATTGTTTTTATTAGCACTATGATAACTGCTTAATACACGTGCGAATCAAAAAGGGCGTCCCAAATTAGCCTGTAAAGTCCGCACATGCTAATAGTGGACAACACGTCCGCTTTCGTGGAATTTTTGTTTAAAGGCGGTCTTTTCTTAACG
Source organism: Dreissena polymorpha (assembly GCF_020536995.1). Classification (NCBI taxonomy): domain Eukaryota; kingdom Metazoa; phylum Mollusca; class Bivalvia; order Myida; family Dreissenidae; genus Dreissena; species Dreissena polymorpha. The sequence goes on along the minus strand of NC_068358.1, from coordinate 51,111,265 downwards.
AAAATCTAGTCAAGGTGGAAAGTGTCGTCCATGATTAGCCGATGCAATCTGCACGGACGGGCTAACATGGGACTGCACTTGACGCACTGGCTTAGACCCCGTTTTGCCATGTCGAGGCTTATATATAATACACATGGAATTATATTACAATATTTGTGGAGAATGTCTTAAACAAAACACCTATCATTTAATAAAATAAAATGGCAATATTCGACAAAATTTTATTCTTACAGCCTGATTTCAGCTACTCGTTTTTCACTTAATGGGTTTCTTTATTATATCGTGTATTTGTGGTATATGACGCTACCTTATTTGATCAGCAACTCTATGTCAATAATGAGAGAGCGCCGATCAAACACGAGACATGATCATACAACGCCGTTATTAATTTCATGTCTTTTCAATATGATCAACGGCCAAGAACAAATGCCGTGTCTGTTCTGTATTTTCTTTCAGACGTTTCTCGCACGTTGACGTTCTTCTAAAAATATTGTTTGTTCAATTAAACTGATAGTATGGGCATTTAACAGTTTACAGGTGTCTATCGCAACCGTTGTTTATTTTTGGTTTTTTCACTTCATATACACTTATATTTGTAAATGCAGCATCAACATACTAAAACAATATCCTGGAAAGAGAAAATAATGCATTTGAATATCAACCGTACTTTCATTTGACAACTGCTCATGCATGTACGATTTGAACCTAAATTTAATTAATCTAATTTAGTTTTAGTGCAGATTCGTTCATACGACACACAGACACAATTTTGTGTTACGGATCATTTCGGCTTACAGGACTGGGTGGGTCACGTAAAAATATCGAATATAAAATATATTTTTATAAACAACTGGTAGCAAGATGAGTTGCAGATAATTAACTAACTCTTTGACCTGTTAATTCTTTTCAGCTCAATTCAACAGTGCAAAATGCCCATAATATCACTTTAAAGTATGAACGAATCTGCACTTAAACTAAGAGATATGTAGTGAAAACACCAAAAATAAACAACGGTTATATAGAGAATAATAGGTTGATGACGTGGATGGAGAATGGTTATCTCAGATTATCTGGCAAGTCGGAGGAATTTATCGATAAGATCCTCCGACAAGCCAGATAACCATTCTCCAGCTACGTCACCAACCTATTATTCTATTTATCCTGTCACATTAACAACATTCGTTGAAATGTTTCTAAAATATCTAGTTTTCGAGTATTTTGTGTTTAAATATTTAATATGGTAAACATCACGCGCGAAAAAAAACATTGTGACGTCACGTCAGGCAAAGCGCTTAGGCTAGCTTCCATCTTGTTAAAACACACAGAAATCGAGTTACTCGTTATTAATTCAATACACAAAGACGAAATTATGCTGTTTAAATAATAATGTTTAAACAAACAGTTTTTTTTACATGTATTTGGGTTTTTTTAATAGAAAAAAGTATATTTTATTAATAGAAAATAGTAAATGCATGCGCATTCGCGGATAGCAACTGACGGATATTCGAGGAACGTGGTCAACTAGCCTAATATCTTTTGGGATATTAGGTTACCTGGTTATCGGGCTGATTGAAAGGCATGTGACAGGATAAATATAGGATCTGGCACGAGTTGTCATATCATACCATATTTTATTTAACGAGTTCAGGAATTTTGTTAGTAAGCGAGCCTTTGGAGAGCTTACTAACGAATTTCCTGGACGAGTTTAATAAAGAATGGTATGATATGACAACGAGTGTCAGATCTTCTTTATCACATGTTTTTAAATGAGCAAATTAAATAAATATTTACGCAAACATAATGATAAATCCCGGATGTTGTTTACATTTCGTGACGTCATTTGACGCTGCAACGTCATTTCAGCAAAATAACAAAATGCGATTGGTCAATAAACGAAAACTAAGCCAATGAAAACACTTAACAATGTTGTATTACACATGTGTAATATAAAAAATATGTAATGGTTGTATTACATGGGAAACAAGGTATAGCATGTGATAAATGTTAATAAGAGATAGATATTCAAAAGGTAGAGATTTGCAAAATTAATTTCATGCGAGCCGCGTCATGCGAAAACGGTCATAGACTACATGCAGCCAGCGTCTCTTCAGGCCAGACTGCGAATGACCACTGTCTGGTCAGGTGCTTCCTAATCTGCTAATGAAACCAATAAATCTGGCGTGAATTAATAACGGATGGGGTAGATCATGACCAGACTGCAAGAATGCGCGGATTGGCTGGTGCTACGCCGGCCGCACATTGCATTATGCCCATGTTCGCATGACGCAGCTCGTGTTAGAATTATTGATGCTTGAGCACGAATTGCAATGTTATTCTCAATGACCAATTTGAAACAGCTGTTATGCCTTACTTTTTGTGGGTGTTGAATATGGATTTGCCCATGTCCGTTCTTTCTTCCGTCTTTTGGTCATACCGTTTTCCCTGATTTGTTGTATCGCGCGTAACTTAAAAAGTACTTGTGTTACACTGAAAAACACCTGCAAACATTTCAATCAGCACGTGAGCTTTCATCATTATAATTTTGGTTGAGATATAAGCGATATAAATGCAGTTATGGTCCTTTTTCGGAAACAATACATTTTTTTAAACTTGTGTCGCATGGTATTTAATAAGTATTGCTGTTAGGGCTGAACGTTTACAAACTTAGTAATCACCATGAACTTGTGCATCTTCATATTTCGTTGGCAGGTTTTCGGCTCAACTAGAATTATGGCCCATTTTTATGTGAAATTATTTTAGGTTTTCATTTGTGTTGCGCTCACCTCAAAAAGTATTACTGCCTGAGGGCTGAAAGTTCTCACAAACGGAGCTATGACCCCTTTTTTAAGAAACAAAAACACAACATTTTTTAAACGGGTGACCCGGTAACTCAGGTTGCCGTGGCGTAATGTATGTGGTGTCCGCCTTCCCAGGAAACGGACTCGAGAGCGTTTCAAATAAGCCGAAGGCTTTCTATGCAATCGAGAAAATAAATAGGATTTAACTTACTCGAAGTATTGCTGCTGAAACTGTACAACCATATTACGCAGTTACGCAATTACACAATTAGGGAATCATCTGTTTTTGCATATCTTTAATTTAAAAAATGCTATTTTTTACTAATGTCGCGCGTATCTTTAAAATATCGTTGATTGTGGGCTGATACTTAACAAACATATTAACCAGCGTTTGGCCTTGCGCACCTCTATGGTACGGCATTAGTGGAGTTTTCGTACACAGGCGCAATAAGGAGGCATCCATGTCCCACGGACATATTTCTTGTTTATCGATAGACACCATAAAGCAGATCTTTGAAACCGTACGAAATCATAGCGGCCGTCACTGGGATGATAAATACTAAGACAAGAAACATTTTAAGAAAGATTTTGTTGATCAATAAGCATCAACGTAAACATATAGGCTGCAGCAAGATCACACATGCATGTATCAATTTCATAAACAAACTAAGGAATTCGTATGAACAAGGAAAACGATGGAACACAAACATATCGGTTATATGGAGGCAGTTTTCTTTTACCGATACGAAATACAGCCGTTTATAGAGTGATACCATGTGATGTAGTGACGCAGCGAAACAACACGGTACATTGTTGCTTTATAGATCGTATACAACGGTTGTTTACCATATATTTGTCCAGTCTGGTTATTGTTTATTATTTAAAGACTGATAACTAGGATCACTGATTGGCCGTGTTATTGCTGTACTGTGGTACATACTTATATCCTAAAGACGGCATGGATACGTTGGCGTTGACGTTCGTCTTCATGTTGACGTCAGTGGTCGACGTTTTGGGAAAACCACCGGCGGAACAAGAGCTTCATTACTACCTGCTGAAGGTGAGAACTTGTAACATAACACATGTTATCACATGCCATATCCTGTTTCCCATGTAATATAACCATTACATTTTTTTTTATTACACATGTGTAATGCAACATTTTTAAGCGTTTTCATTGGCTTAGTTTACGTTTATTGACCAATCGCGTTTTGTTATTTTGCTGAAATGACGTTGCAGCGTCAAATGACGTCACGAAATTTAAACAACATTCGGGATTTATAATAATGTTTGCGTAAATATTTATTTAATTTGCTCATTTAAAAGCATGTGATAAAAAAAGATCTGACACTCGTTGTCATATCATACCATATTTGATTAAACTCGTCCAGGAAATTTGTTAGTAAGCTCGCCAAAGGCTCGCTTACACACAAAATTCCTGAACTCGTTTAATAAAATACGGTATGATATGACAACTCGTGCCAGATCCTATATTTATGTTTGTTACCGGTAGTTTCGTTAAAATACATAAAAGTGACATCTTACATGGAAGATTCAGACATCAATATTTCTATACTTATTTATTGCATACAATTGTGTCTTTAATAATAAGATACGTGCGATAAAAATAAATTATGTTTGCATACTAATGGTCTTTGTTATTGTTTCAAAACATTTATAATTTTCATTTCAAGACATAATTATGCATCTTTCATCTTCTTGGTGGTTACCGATTATGATGTTAATTAGTTTAATATTCTGAACGGTAGCAATACGAAATAGTTCAGAATAACATCACCATTATTTATACCATACCCATGCCATAAGAGAAACAATAATACAATAAACTTTGTTGCTTTAAAGAAAAACAATATTAATGATTATGGAAACGCAGTTAGTGTTGGGTATTTACCCAATGAGCAAAGTCAAAACTGAATCATAGACTTGCTTCTATGAACAATTATACATCACATCCCAAAGAAATAAAAAATAATATATAATTATTAATATATAATAATTTTCGGGAGAGGGCTCCAATAAGGTTCGCCTTTCAGCCCAATCAAATGTCAATGTCATGTATCTTGTGAATATGTTACTTCGTCGTAATAAATAAGTTTATACCCAAAATAATATATATCAACACTTTAGACGATATTTTAAAATAACTGGGATATTACATTTTTATGCTCCCCCAAATTTTTTGGAGGGGAGCATATAGTCGCAGCTTCGTCTGTCCGTGCGTGTGTCCGTCCGTCCGTGCACAATTTTTGTCCGGGCTATTTCTCAGCAATTAATGACCGGAATTCAATTAAACTTTATTGGAAGCTTCACTACCAAGAGGAGATGTGCATATTATCAGCCGGTTCTGGTCGGATGATTTTTCACAGAGTTATGGCACTTTTAAATTTTCCATTAACTGTACATAAAGTGCGATTCTTGTCCGGGCTATTTCTCAGCAACTCATGACCGAAATTCAATGAAACTTTATGGGAAGCTTCACTACCAAAAGGAGATGTGCATATTATCAGCCAGTTCTGTTTGGATGATTTTTCACAGACTTATGGCCCTTTGAAATTTTCCATTAATTGTACATATATTGCAATTCTTGTCCGGGCTATTTCTCAGCAACTAATGACTGGAATTCAATGAAACTTTATGGGAAGCTTCACTACCGAGACGAGATGTGCATATTATCAGCCGATTATGGTCGGATGATTTTTCAAAGAGTTATGGCCCTTTGAAATTTTCTATAAACTGTACATATAGTGCAATTCTTGTCCGGGCTATTTCTCCCCAACTACTGACTGGAATTCAATGAAGCTTTATGGGAAGCTTAACTACCTTGAGGAGATGCGCATGTTATTTGTGGGTTCTGGTTAGATGATTTATTTAGAGAGTTATGGCCCTTTGAAATTTTTAAGTTGCTTAACCATCCATCGTATTATTTTGTCCAAAAATATGCCCCTCAAGACGTTTCCTTTTATCTGAATATATAGTGCAATATTATGACAAAAAACAACTTTGGGGAGCATCACCCGTCTCCGACGGTTTCTTGTATTTATGAGCGATATGTACGAAATACACAACTATAACAATCAGTTTTAACTTGCACAGAATCAACGTAAACTCCATTTTAGCATTTGTTTCTCATTTAATGAGCGATATTTCGTGTACGGTTTGGGGAAATGTTTGCAAAAAATATATTTGCTTCAAGGGATGGCTCGGAGCAATAGAGGAATCGCGCATGTGTTTTTGAACGGAAGCTTATAAATTCTGCACTAAGCCAACCGCACAATACAGTGGCTATTTGAGAACCACTGTCGTAAGGTCTAATTGGCATTAGCTGTCAGATAAATCATATGAAAATTGCGAGCTGAACTGACACACAATTCCTTAAAACGTCACAATAAAAAGCTTCTCTGGTGCCTAGTGGTTGATTATGAGAAACGTTTAATAGTAACCGCGTGGAGTGCAGAATGTGCATTAGTTTCGAAGCCGCTTCTTATCAATTGTGGCACTTATTTTTATATGTGTAGATGCATCTACCAGAAGTGTCTTGTAATGCTAACTTGGACGTGTGCATAATGCCACGTATGAAAACATAAAAACATATATCGTACATAAATATGTTCTACAATGCCATATGTAAAAGTTGTTTGTTTAATTTACTTGTTTTCATGTATCAAATATGTTTATGGAAAACATACAGCTCAGACAAACATTCAGTAACTGCATTGATCGTGCAATTACAGAATTAAATTGGGTACTGTTTCCAGAAATGGTTGCCTGGCTATACGCAAGATACATTTAATTGAACTTGAATGTACCTGTGGCGTAGGATTAGATAATTTATAATCCGTGAACATTCTTTTTGCAAGTGAAAGCATATGTTTTATAACTGTTAACATATTTAATACGGTTAGAATTTATCATAATTAGTTGTGTTTTACCCCCAAGCTTTAAGCTTTGGCGGATCCCACTTTCTATCTCTCGGGTCATTCGATCGATTGTACATGCGAGGAATAAAGGAGCTTGTTTTCAAGCCGGTATACCTTTTTGAACAACGTTTCGTAGTAAGAAAAGAGAGCGAAAGCGTTTCAAATACCACTTTGAGCTACCTACGGTACTTCGCGATGAATTGCTTCTTAAGTGGTAGCAGTCTGATGAAATAGAACAAAAATCAATTTTATAATGAAAATATTTCAGCGGCACCCGTACAACAAACTCATCCGGCCCTCCGGGAGCACCGCCAACGGTACTGCGGTCAACAAGCTGACCGTCAAGCTGGGCATGAGGCTTTCGCAACTGCTGGAAGTGGTACACATGGTGTCGTGTTGCTTTTGTTGTTAATGTTGGTAATAAAAAAAACGCAGATCACTCACATTTTCGCAGCTGCTGTAATTGTTACGCATATTATTGTCGTCTTTAGTTGTTTTTGTTGTTGCAAAAACGCAAGAAAAATGTTGAGTATTTTACCAGACCTTTGATACGAACAAGGTTCTATGAAATGATTTTTGCCTACATTTTTGTTATTATATTTATGAAAAGAACTATTCGTAGCAAATATAATGACACTCTTAGGTTCTTGTTTTATTAATAATACATTAAATACCAAGTTTTCCTTTTTGTTCGATTCGATTTTTACATTAATGCAAAATTAAGTCAAACTTATTATACATGTAACACATAGTACTTTGTCTGACTAATATAAATCCAATGTCAATATCTATTTATTAAATGTGTTCTGTGATGAAAAGTAATCTATCAAGAGAAACCCATACTTATTTCAATGCTTCCATGACCTGAAAACATTTTCAGCGCTTGCTATTCAACAAAATTTGTGTCTAGAGAATAGTATTCGCCTTAAAAAATATTATTGGTATTACCAAATTTGTATCAAGTGTCATATTTTAACAAAGCTATTCTATCCAAGTCGTCGCACAGAGACCCATAATGCCAATTAATATTAATGTCAATGAGGCACTCGATAGGTTGAACTTAATTTGCTTAAGTTGCTTGCAACTATGATAAGTTATATTGATGTCCTATTAAGACTGAATCCACAAGAATGTATCACATATACAATGTGACAAGTGTATTTAGTGACATTATTGAATTAATGAATTGTAAATACTGAATGTGTTTTTGAGTCTTTTAGTGAAGTTCAATGCGACACAAAGGATCGCATGGAGGAAAGAGGTTAAGTAAATACGTGTTTGAAACCTTTTTATGGACCAAGACAAACTTTTGTGTAATTGTGTTATTTGAAAAGAAGTCGTTATTCATGAGAAAGAATGAAACGTTAAAAACTCCAGCTTTCCATTTACCTGTTATCTGAATTTAAGTATTTTTATAACACTGCTTAAATAATACTGTCTAGTAAAGACATATTTCATTATCGAGTTTTGATGGATTTGCGTACACTTATTTCGACCTGGCATTCATATGTTTTATATTAATGTAACTTCTTAATAATAATAGTTGTTATGCAAACAAAATCTGCGGGTCCATACAAATTAAACTTGTTTGTCGATTAGTGATTTAACAAATATTTCGCTTCAGTGTTAGACACGCAGCATTTACTCATTCCTGCTATATTTTATTGTTAACTATTATTTGTATAAAGTAAGTACAGGAATTTACAATAATTCTAAGGAATACTTAAAACATTCATAATGAAGTTGTATTCTGCATAATAAACTAGTCTAAGATTCAAACAAAACAGCATGTCATTCATTGTATTTTCCGAAAACGTTAACATTTTGATTAAATTGATTTTGGATTCAGACATAGATCTTATTTCCCTAAGCCTCCAAAATCTCAATAATTTCCCAAAGTTTTATTGGCGTGAAATAATTGCAAATAAATTCAGTGGCTAGCGTTCAAAAAGTCATTTGAATAATTGCATTACCGTTCACGTCTGAAAAAAAAATTCACCCACGCATTCCATTCATTATATCAAGTGACGTAAAAGTAGCTTGTTAGTCATTAATAGAGTCATTATCATCGGCTGTCAAAGAATTAGAAATCGAATGACTTTTACATATTTAAAATTTCCTCGACCAAAAAAGCGTTATTAAAAAAATTACTCAAAGTTTGATATCTTAAAAACCAAATCTGTTTACATCTAGTTATAGTTTGGCAGAAGACATCTGGATAAAAGTTGCTCATTTAAGTATCTTGTCAGTAAAGAGCCAATTGAAACCAAAACCACCATGTTTATTGTATAATTTATATATAATATATTAAGCTATGATGAATCATGAATGTTTGATGGTAAAACTAACCAGCTGGCATAATGTACGACCTAGAGACAGCTGTAAAAATTCCATTGAGAGGTTCAGTTAATGAGAAATAAAAGTCTATTGTGCGCTCTGTTAACCATTGAGGCGTTATGATTGCTCTAGATCTAGCCATATATTTTACAATTTACGATTTGGAAGGGCATTATTCATGACATTGATGATGCGTGACACTTTTCACGCCAATACTCTGATGCTCTATTGCGATGATAATAACAGTGTTCAGTTGAATATGTCTTATGTTTAAACATCACTGAGTACTAAAGGTCTAGTTTCATTTTAACATACATGTCTTTATAAAAGAACATGCCATGATATTGTTATACAAATATCATTGGCGTTTAAGAAAGATGTAGTGTATAGGGTCGACATCAGAACTGACATTATCCTAATTTCTACTACCTAATATTTTACAAATAACTGCTCATTGTTCGACTTAAGAAGACAATAAAACTAATTTGTATTGTGGTATCCATATAACAGAAAACAATTTGATTTTATTGCAGTCAGAGAAGAACCAGATATTGACAACCAACTTATGGCTCCGCCAAGTAAGTTTTCACTCACCATTTTAAGGTTGGTACGTATGCCGAATATTGATGACTTTACATATAATAATATTTTTTATTGGTCAAGACATGTCAATATTTTGCATCTACGCTTAAAAAGAAGACGCGTAAAATAAAATTAATGTATTCAGTCATATATACAACATCACAACCATACTGCAACATTTAACAAACGTAATGCTACGTACAATAAGGCTTAAATGGCCATAACATGTCATCGGGTTGGTAAAAAAACCCTGAATAATTTCGGGTCGGATCGGATCAGTTATTAAAGACGTTTGTAAAAAAAACAAGTACATATAAGTAAGTCCGCACAGGCTAATCAGGGACGACACTTTCCGCTTTTATGACATTTTTCGTGTAAATGAAACTCTTCTAAGCAAAAATCCAATTAGGCGGAAAGTGTCGTCCCTGATTAGCCTGTGCGGACTGCACAGGCTAATCTGGGACGACACTTTGTGCACATGCATTATGTCCAGTTTTCTCAGAACGCAACTCAAATGTTAGTAAGGTTTGTGAACACGTCTCTTCAGGAATGGGTGGACCTGCGGCTGCGCTGGGATCCAGCGATGTTCCAAGGCATCGAGATGACTCATATTCCAGCTCTGGAGCTCTGGATACCGGACATTGGGCTATACAACAAGTATGTGTGGCACTGTACCAGTAGTGTATTTTAGTGTTGTTAAAACCATTAAGTGGGCAAATGTTGTAAATTTGACAATAACTATTGCTGATACATGTTGCGCATTTGTTTGTGTTTACGTTTTCGCAATATAGCGAGTACTCAAGAAAAAGAAAGCAAAGTGTCCACAATTAGCCAGAGTCATTGTTTTTAAACTTATACAATATAAATAATACAACAAACCGTGGAAATACCATATTCAGTTAATATTTCCTTGCTTTTCAGTGCGGATGGTGACTTTGTTATCACTTTGCTTACCAAAGCCAAGGTCTACAGCACCGGTCTTATTGTCTGGGAGCCACCGGCAATCTACAAGACCTACTGCCCAATCAACGTCGAGTTCTTCCCTTTTGATCAGCAGGAATGCTTCATGAAGTTCGGTGTGTGGACCTACGACGGCCATGAGGTAGGATAAGCTTCAGAGGCTAGTATCATCAACAGCAACAGCTTCATCAGCATCCGCTTCATAATCATAATCGTCATCATCATCATCATCAGTAGCAGCTTCATTATGGTCATCATCATCTCATTAATAATCATTATCAATAATAATACTCATACTAATAATAACAAGCAACTAAATACTCAACACCATTTTCCTCAACATTATCAATATTTTCATGAAAATCATCATCTCATCAAATATCATAATCAATAATAATAATTTAATGAGCAAAAGGACCGTATGAATTAAATAAAACGTCACAATTCCATGTATCGTCATCGTCAAGTTTAGCACCAAGATTAATATCGTTTACCTGTTTAATTAAAACATAACAGGTAGATCTGCAGCACGTGTTGGAGAAACAGGGGGTGGCGGAAGGTGACCAGATGGTGATTCCGAACGGCGTGGATCTGTGTGACTATTACCAGAACGTGGAATGGGACATCATCAATGTGACCGCCAGGCGCAAGGAGAAGTTCTACCCTTGCTGTCCGGAACCATTCCCGGATATCACGTTCAACATCACCATACGCCGGAAAACACTGTTCTACACGATCAATCTAATCATGCCGTGCATTTCAATATCATGTCTTACAGTGCTAGTGTTTTATCTGCCCAGCGACTCCGGAGAGAAGATCACACTCTCGATATCAATATTGCTTGCACTAACCGTGTTCTTTCTTCTGTTGTCCGACATTAATCCCCCAACATCCATTGTCATTCCGCTTATTGGGAAGTATTTACTGTTCACCATGATAGTTGTGACCATGTCCATATTCCTGACCGTATCAACACTAAGCGTCCACTTCCGGTCACCATCCACTCACACGATGTCGCCATGGATCAAGCGTTTACTGATGGAGATACTGCCAAAGATCTTGTACATGAAACGCCCGCCTGTCAATAGAAAGCAAAGCGCCTTCCAAACTGTCAAAGACAGGGAAGTCAGAGATGCAAATCTCAACACAGCCGTGTTCATGAACAGGCAGCGACAAACGGACATGTTGCGCCACAGAATATCTTCGGAAAGTTCAGAAGCCTTTTCCACATATCCGCCAGAAATAAGGGAGTCTCTTAAAGGAGTCCGGTATATTGCGGAACACATGAAGACTGCGGACGATGCAAAATTGGTACGCCAAAGTAGCACACTTTATAAGAATGAATGTTTTAAATGAGTTCCATAAAATAAGAAAATACAGATAAACGTTTTTTTAAATTCTATTACCAGTATTTGTATTATTTATAATTTTTATTATTATTATTATTGTTTTAACAATAATTATTATAAAGTTGGTCCCTTACAGGAAGAACGTGACTGGAACTACGTCGCTATGGTGATGGATCGCCTCTTTCTGTACATCTTCACAACTGCGTGCGTCTGTGGAACCATCGGCATCTTTCTAAACGCGCCATCTCTGTACGACCCCCGGGAAGCCATGACAAGAGACAACTTTAACTGCTCAAAAAGATGGGCAGTGTTGGTTTAGGTTTTGACTGGTCTTTTTCATTACAATGAACTGTTGGTGTGCGATCTGGAAGTTGAACATCGTATAGTAGCATCTATCATAATGTTAGTATTGGAGAAGATATAATTGCGTAATTTGAAGGATTACATATTTCTTCTACTAAACGTTTATGCTCTCATTTGTGTTGTTTTTTCAATTATTTCGAATTATAAAAAACAACATATTTTTCATCAGGACTTTAATAAATACATTATATTTATTTTTTACCATGATAACAAACACAAAAATACGATAAACATAGTATGATTTAATGACAAAATCGTACATATGAAAATTAACAAAATTCATCCACGAAAAAGCAATACGTTAATAATAGATATGACAATACACATATTTTTGTGCGCAGAACACTTTTTAAAAATATCATTTATGACTTGCATTCATTAACTATACATTTCACGAGTGCTTTGTGCAATATTTCTTTCCATTTTATCTACCGGTTTCTCATGCGCCAAGCCGCCACACATGTTTCTAAACAGTACGCTTCATTCCTCTGACTGCGATTGTGGATTGGCAATCGCCTGTGTTTCCTGTTGTTGGATGTCAAGTTAATCAATCGAAATACATTTCTTTGCGTTCTTACCACGTCCGGTTTGGTATGGGTTTTATTGCACAATTAGAAGCTTGTTGAAATCTGGCTTAAAAAACCAGGGACTCTTAACCCATTTATGCCTAGCGTCTAGAAAAAAGGCCTTGGCAAACAGCGTAGACCCAGATGAGACGCCGCATGATCAGGGTCTGCGCTGTTTGCTTACAGAAATGGGTTAATAGTTCACATTTTCTAAATTCAGAACATACCAATACAGAAGAGTATTTAGTTGTGTTCTCAAAAGAAAGATTTATGAAACGTATTATCAAATCCAAAAATAACATTCTAAATAAAGAATGATGTGTTAAGGACAAAATAGCAAATGATTGTTTTGCTTCAGTAAGAATACCTTTTTAAAACTAAGATTTATTCTAATGAGGCGGACTCGTTTGTATTAGTAATTGTTTAATTTCTATTTGGGACATGTTTTTAAATATTTTTTTAGGAAATGTATGATACATTTTTTTTAAATAGCATCGTATCTAAAAAATATGGACACAGACACAACGTTTATTACGAAAAAATCAATTTATTTGTTCTAACCTCTGTTTTCAAAGACCACACAACAAACCAGCATAAGATTTAAAAACTAATAAGGCTGTGATAGTCACACATGCGTAAATTCTCTTTGACCTTGATATTTTTTATATTGTTGTTATAAAATTAAAGGGACCATTTCACGTTTTGGTAAATTGAAAACCTGTTAACTATTGAGCGTTGCAACGCAAAGCGATTGCATTATTTGGAGACTTCTGTTGTTGTCGTTATATTTTGTGACACTAAGAGGATTGCTTATATAAAGTATAAAATACACCATTAACTGTATGAGCACGGATGGCCGAGTGGGTTTTTACTTTAGGGGTCAGTGGTTAGAGCCCAGATGAGGGTTTCTTTTTTCTTTCTTTTATTTCATTCTCTTTTTTATTTTACTGGAGCTTTTTAGATCCAATGTTTACATTTATTAATATAAAGTATTTAATGAAAACTTCAATGCATGCCAAAATCTGTGAAAAGGTCCCTTTAAATTCGGCACATCAATAAGTCACCCATGAGGAGCATCAGAATTGTGCTTCAGATTCAGATACTTAACAGTATCAATCAAAATCGGATCGCATATGGGATTAGTGCGATGACGACCAATTTCAATATGAAAAACAAGTGGACACATTTTAAAAATATTTAACAAAGCTTAATTAATACCGAGCATGGGTTGCATACATGTAGGATGTGTGTGGATGTTACACACTTTACCTTATTTACACAAAAAAGAAAACGCGTTTTCAAAGCCAAATTAAATATTGGGTTAGATTTGGACGAACGATTAATCAATAATTCTTAAATATGTTTTCACATCCTAACATAATATTATTTAAGTCCAAAATAATTGAAAATATAAACTACCCTACACCGCCAGTGTACTACACAAAATCCTATCCTTTCATTAAATGTTAAGTTTTAAAAATATGAGGATACGAATAACCTATTGTTAATATCTTTTTCAAGACTTAACTTTCATCTTGCTGTAAACAATATTGTTCTATCACAAAAATAAATTGTATGTATAGATAAAGTCATGTAATAGACAAGACTGCATCGGATGGGAGCATCGGTATTGTATGTGGATGCACCATGTTGCGTAACAGACAATGAAGGCTTCATCGGGTACCACGAGGAGTTCGTATTATATATACCCATATCTATATATCTTTTCAAAAACTGGATGTGTGTGAGAGATCGGGATGTTGGCATTGATATCATAGAGACGCATGTCCATGTCATCAACGCTAACGGAATGCGTAAGTAAGACAGCGCCCGTCTGTCCACTGCTCATGCATACATATCGGTCAATAACTAATGATTTATGACAAGAAAGGTCAGATATTCTTATTAAGCAATATGCGCATTCATGTGATCATGTTTTTGTGCAAACTTTTATTGCAATGGACGTTAACTTCCAGTTGACCAGTGCAAAGTATATCTTACGAACGCAACGAAAGATGCCGACATAATCGAAATGTATTCTGGCATATATCAAAACAAAAACACTGATGTTTTCTTCATTTATTCAATAGTATAAAGCAGATACGTCCTCTGACATAAGTTACACTTGTGATTTTTTTTAACATAGTAAAACTATAATTATAAGTTTAGGCTGTCCTAAGTGCTTCTTTTCTTCAAAGATTATTTTTCCATGTTTGTGTGGCTA
The DNA here is from genome assembly GCF_020536995.1 of Dreissena polymorpha. NCBI lineage: Eukaryota > Metazoa > Mollusca > Bivalvia > Myida > Dreissenidae > Dreissena > Dreissena polymorpha. Next base: position 51,096,148 of record NC_068358.1, on the reverse strand, counting down.
GTTTCTTCCAATAGTAATACGAACTTACACACTACACTTTTTCCAAACGATTTGATGCATTTGAGGCATTTTGAATATTAACAGAAAACATAACCAACCAGAACGTACCAGGAATCATGATTAGAACAGCAGATGCAGGCGCAGATACTTAACACTCTATAACTTATAAACTTAAAAGTATATATCGCTTGAAATATATTAATAATGACTGATTCATGTATGTTACATTGATTTATCTAAAAAGTTGTACCATAAGTTGATAGGAAAATATTCACAGTTTGGCAGAACGATAAATATATATGAGTTTATGTTATAATACATACACATATGTTGTAATATATACAAATAATTGTAGGAATTGAATATTATCGGTAATGACGATCCAAAAACAAAATGAATGTCCGAAACTAGTCGGCCATTATAACTAATCATTCCGTCGTAACACATTCCAAATAAGTTAAACATATTACAGGCAGTGTAAATAGCGTATTCACTATTGAAATATATATTCAGTGTGAATATTTCTTAGGCCGTAACGCATGGCAAATTAAATCTACATAAAACATATGTTGTTAATAGTGAATTAATGTTTCAAATCCCTGTTGTGTTTATCTTTAAGTGTCTTCAATTAGAAATATAAAAAATCGTAAAATGTTTCTTATCTAGACTTATCTAGAACTACCGAGAGACAATATATGATTTTCTTGGCATTTTAATGTTTACCTCCACTCAACTCTACACTGGGAGTCTGATAGATCATATCTCGCTATCTATGTACGCTAAAATTTAAGTTCGTGATGAAACATGTGCAGCGATAAGACATCAACTATCAAAAAGGCATTGATCACGTCATTTAAGCTGTTCAAATGCTCTTTTTATAGCACGAATGCTATGTAAATTGGTACTTTTAATTGGTTTTCACCTTTCGATTTTAAGCAAACTCGTTTAACATCTAAATCTTATTCAGATAGACACACAAAACATGTAAATGTTTGTTTATATGTGGATTTTCTTGCGTCGTAAGAAAGGTTTTTCAGATGTGAATGTTCTTGTATCGTTAGCACGAAGTGGACTCGCCAAACGCACCTACCGGTCCGCAATCTCAGAACTATGACTTAGATAGCATATTCAATGTTGCGTGTGTGCCTATTGATATCTGTTGCTTTCGGACTTCCCTCGACCAATTACTGTTCCGTGTCTTACAAACGCAAACTATAATTAAATATTGACGGTACAAAATGGTTGAATAGGGATTTGACTTAATCAAGAAAAAGTTTTTTTAATAGGTCTGCCTATGTTGATTGTCTGGACCACGCATTTCACGTATTTGATTTACAAAGTATTTGTTATCAATGAACAATTTAAATGTTATCACAGATACTGACACGCGTTTTGAATTATAAGTACGAGACAAACTTAACCCATTTATGCGTCTAGAAAAAAGGCCTTGGCAAACAGCGTAGACCCAGATGAGACACCGCATAATGCGGCGTCTCATCAGGGTCTGCGCTGTTTGCTTAAAGGAATATCAGTAAGAAATATTCTAAATAAAGAAATTAATATACTAGACATCCCTAATTTTGGAAATAAATTATCCAATTTAGAAGTATGGGAGAGTCCCCTAGGTATAAATGGGTTAAGTCACGACATGTTATAACGTACTTTAAAACTATGTCTTATCTAAATACATTATGTTATGATTATCAAAACAGCGTTTCACAATGCCTTTTAAGTATTATAATTTTTATGAACAAAAATGGTATCCTATTTTCGTATTTTAGTCTGATAAGTACCTGATTAAGACCCAAAGACTTCGATACGTTTGTTGTACGTATTGTTGGTTGGATACTTAAGTTCGCACTTCATACCTTTTCACTGTGTATTCGTATTTGTATTTAAAATATTTTTGATAAAAACATATGAGCCGTGCTCTGTGAAAAGGGGGTTCGTGCATTTGGTAAAGTGTCGTCCCAACTTAGTCTGTGCAGTCCGTCAGGGACGACACTTTCCGCCTAAAATTGATTTTTTCTAAGAAGAGACTTTCTTTAAACGAAATAAATCACGAAGGCGGAAAGTGTCGTCCCTGTTTGGACTGCAAAAGCTAATATGTGAACGCACTTTACGCACATGCCTGAACCTCCTTTTCACATAGCAGGTGTCATATTTAGGTTATGCCAATATCATATCCTTATGACTAATCCGCCAAGACTTATATACAGAAATAATCAACACTTTATATCATACATACCAAGTTGTTTCAAATTTTAATAGTATTTTTTACTTTATTTCACAATATATTATACAGGTGTTGTTTTTTTTAAAAACGTTCATGAATTCGAATAGATTTAATTAATAATCGAAAGTATATAACCGCAACTGGCTGATAATTGACTTCGGATATGGCATTTATACTATATGAATGAAAATGAAGGCATTACATTGTGCTGTATTACACGTATACTAAAAATGATTAATTGAGAATAATATTTGTTTTTAAATTGCTCATTTACAGTTAAATACAGGTCTTGCATTTTTTGCAATAAATCTTGATATTACATATTATTATACATGTTCGCATAGAAATTTTGTAAATAGATACGGACGAGAGATTCATGATTTACATTTGCGATATCCAAATAATGAACACACTTCGGAGCATTGTGCCTGATGTCGGGCATATTTTGATATAAATAATGTTCGTGCACTATTTCAATGTTTGTATGGCTCTATTACTAACCAAACTTGTGCTGATGGAGATTTTATGATGACCCCGCTTACTTACGTCTACAACACCGGTCTGATTGTCATGTCGCAACTAGCCATCTGCGCGACCTACAATCCAATCAAAGTCTTGGACTTCCCTTTGTTAAACAGGAGTGCTATATATGGACGCCTTTTGATTAATAGCGCCATGAAGTGCGCTGGGTTTTTTTATTGGAATATTTTCCAAAAGCTTTAATTGCTTTGTGGTTTACATGTCTCATTTGTATTCCCCTACAGGGAATATTTTGGTTTCATGTTGTTGTCTTGTCCAGAGCATATCTTGAAAATTGTGAGAAAGTGATAGGAGACATAACTATTGCTTTCGCATTTCAAAGCGTTCACCCCTTTTTATTGTAATATTGAAATTGTGCCCGTAGCATATTCTAAACATCGAGAGGTATTAACTTGAATTTTCAAGGGTAGGGAGATTTCATTGACATATTTATACCTCTTGCTCCATTACTGCTCAGTCATTGCCCTTTGTTATTTTTTTTCTTTAATTTGTCCGAACCAACTTTATGACTTTAAGATATATCACAGTGAAACTTGAACCCATTTATGCCTAGCGTCTAGAAAAAAGGCCTTGGCAAACAGCGTAGACCCAGATGAGACGCCGTATGATGCGGTGTCTCATCAGGATCTGCGCTGTTTGCTTAAAGGAATTTATGTGAGAAATATTCTAAATATAGAAATAAGTGTAGTAGACATCCCTAATTTTGGAAATAAATTGATCAAATTTAGAAGGATGGAAGAGTCCACTAGGCATACACGGTTTAAGTTGGTTTACCTCCATAGATGATGTGCAGCGCCCAAAAACAATTACTCAAGCTTCTAATTTTTGTGTGATTGCCATTTGTTTATTTTTGAAAATTTGATTTAATAAGGAGAACAAATTCGAATACTTTAAGAGGTTTAAACTTGAAACTGTATCGTTAGATCTCGTTATGAGAACTTGCAGTATACAAGCGCCATAATGATTGCTTCCTTATTTCGATAATTATTGCTAATTGTTAATCTATTGCATGTACATTTTTAATGGGTCATATCTAATGATGGAGAATGAGGTGCGCACTAATCATGCTAAAGTTTTCCCCAGGGAATATGTACACAATATACATGTTGAATGAAGAAGAAACTTTATCTGTATAAAGCTTGTATTGTTTGGACAGCTTTCTGACAAAGCGTTGTATTTCAGGATCGACAGTGACGGTTCTTTTTGAAAATGGTTTCTTTGTTTAAGAAAGGAAGCGACAACTCTTTCTCCTTGTAATTGTGTGCTTCCCCATCGCTTTTATAATGAACGATTAAATTTTAAGTAGTTCCCATAATGAACATAATAAATAATAACACATATACTATTGAGATTAAATTGTGCATTTAAACGAATTTTCCAAAGCTAATTTTATATTTGCTGTGTAACAGAATATTAGAAATGTACAGTCAATGCGTTTAAAAAAATTTGAAACGTTTGATGGCGTTAGCATTAACAACACGCACAATTATAAACCATTGTGTGAAGTTAATTGAGTTTTGGCCCACGTCGGAACTCAAGTTTACCCAATTGCGTAATGCTTCTTAATTGATCGAAATATTTATGGTAAGCAACGTATTGCTTTTAAATTGTTTTAATGTCAATGACCATACGTCGAATCATTCATTTTTATTGTGAATACGATTTGTGCCGATCATTTCTTCCACGCGGTGACAAAGTACTATGGAGCGTGGGTTTAGGCACTGGTTTTCATCCGAGAAAAACAATCCAATTTCTGGTTTATTTTAAACCTATTTATTTTAGCTCGATTGCATCGACAGCTTCATTCTTATAGAAACGCTAGAAACGAAAGAGTGGGGATCGAACCCCTCGATCGCTAGGCGGACACCATATCCTTTACGCCACGGCGAATTTATTGTAAGTACAATATGCCTAATGTGTGTAAGGTATAATAATAATTGGTGACATTTTCATTTAAAACACACAAAGGATATATGGAATAGTATAACTTTGAGTTTTGTGAATTGGATTGAGTTGGAAGTCATAATTATACAAGAAATCAGTTCTCTTGTATTGCTATATAATTTGAATTTTAGTGCTAGGTTGTCAAATGTTATAGTCCCTTAATTGCTATTTTTAAACGTTTTGGCCGTGTGTGGGTTTTTCAGCTCTTAAAAAAGCCGGTTATCACAGGTTTATACATGTTTATGTGTTTTTGCGTATTTGTCTTGTTTATGAGTGTAACATATCATAATTTGTGATGAAATGCGCAAACACTCACCCAATTAAATGGAATTGTATAAATTGAGTTTGTGTTCTCTAAAGTTTGAAGTTCACAAACACAACACAAATCAATATATACAAATTGAACTATCATTTTGACGCATGGAAGGGACGTGAAAAAGTGCTTACATCTATTGTATTATGTTATGTTTCGATTTTTTTTATGGTTGAATTAGCTGAATTTAATGTTTTTTATGATAAACAGTTGTTAAATAAACACACAAAAAACATTTTATGGATTTTGTTATCATGAGCCTAAAGTAAAGATAATGATCATAACGTAATGATATTTCAGTTACCATAACCAATACTAAAGACTACCATTTTATATTGCTATCTTATTTCTTTTTGCAATATTACGTTATGTTATTACCAACAAATACAGACTAACCTTATTTATAATTATGCTGATGATTGCCGACACACACAAGTTGCGAATGATATACTCCCTGTTTGGGACACGGATTAAAATATCTTTATATTAATTATATATTATCTATTATTTACACAATTTTAAATATTTTTCTATTCATTTTGCGACCTTTCTTAAACAATACGGCTATTTGTATTAAAGGATAATGCTCATTTTCTGATATGTATCTTGATGGTTACGTTTTCCACTTTTCTGTATGATTAACAGCCTTAGTTCAGCTACTAGGTTTCAATTACAAGTGTCTATTTATTAGATAGCGTATATGTGGTTTACTACGCGTCCATATTTGATCAGCAACACTATGCAAATACTGCGAGAACTCTGTTCAAACAAGGGACATTATCATACCAATGCCATTATTAACTCTTTGTCCCATTTTTCGATCTGATTATCGACCGACAACGTGTCTGTTTTGTACTTTTCATCCAAAAATCACGTGGTTTTTTTTTGTAAAAAATGTTATTAGACATTAAGTATGTATGTTTGTTCGGCCTTCTGTCGGACCGTTCATCCGTTCTACGTAAGTCTGTCTGCCTGTTCAATATTGATTGATTATGTTGCGCCACTTTTTTTTTCAATTTACATAGTTTTCATAACCTGCTTATAATAATACGGTGTAAAGCATTATCACTTTAATGATGAGCTTTTGGTTTTTATTTAGAATATGATAAGTTTTTCGTCTATGTACTAAATAGAATTCTTAGTTTTAGTTATGAAAGTCTTGATAAAGGATATGCAGTGTATAAAGGTAACTCCGACTAAACGGTCCTGCTGTGTTGGCTATAATACTGTTTCTCTAGTTAAATAATGCACACCTTTAACTTGTTATTTATTTAAAGACCAGCAAAAAGACAATAATTCATTTACAAATGACATTTAACGGTTAAATGCATTGTATATATTTCAATACAAAATTAGTAAAATAAGACATTTTGGTCGATCAGTGTATATTTTACATGCAAGTACATTTCGTTTCAGTTTTTAGACACGGAGCATATTAACATTAAATGTTTAAATATAACCACATGAACACATTTTGTTTCGATTTCTGATTTGAACTAAAACAATGAGCATCGCTCAAAATAATTAGGTAAATAGGATTATTCATGCAAACGTAATTACTTAAAGTTTTGTAGTATTTAACAATAATTTCAAGCAATCCTTTTATCATGAATAGGTATAAAGATGTATAATTAAGCTGCATGAAAATGACCATTCTGCTTCATTTCATCATCAAAGATATTAAACCTTCAAGACAGCATGTCATTCTTAGCTTTTTCGTAACATTAACACGTTGATTACATTTGTCTGAAGATTGCAGACATAAATCTTATTTCCTCAAGCCTCCAAAATCTCCATAATTTCCCAATGTTTTGATTGGCGTGAAATAATTGTGAATCAATTCAGTAGCTAACGTTCAAGGGGTCATTTAAATAAGTGCATTGTTGGTTCCGTCTAAAAATAGTGAAATAATTTTCAACGCACACATTCCTTTTTGTTAGTTTGATTATTTCAGCTGTAAAGCAAACTTAACTTATACTTATCTTCATACAGAGTATTTGGAAAAGAATATCTTTTGTAAAGTGTACACGTGTCCCGCGCCAACTTAATTTGTTTCAAATTTATGGTTTGTTGATATTACGATTTGGTTATAAATTATAATTGATTTATGTAGTTTGTATTGATACTTTATACACTTATTTGGTTAAAGATGTTGCAGTGTGTGCATATTCATAAAAATGGTTATCAATATTAATAGATTTATTAATGGCATAATCGTCATCAGATTTGTCCATGAATATTTCACATTTATGATGTGTGTTATCCTAAACAAATTTGGTCATAAATGAAAACAGATCATGTTGGCACAGCTCACTATTCATGTCCTTAGTTTAATAACAGTAGAATTATTTATGCAGTGCATTTATAGCAAAATGTCAAGGACATGGACATTTTCTTAAGAATAGCTTTTCATTTCAGTATCTGGTCATTTACAACTATGAGCCAAAAAGTGTTCACATTTCAAAACAAAACGAGCTTAAATCGCTGAAACATAACGTTAACTTTTGAGAGAATTGTTGGAGTGTGTATTCATGTAGCGAGGAAAATACCCCATGCAACGTTACTATATCTGTCTTTCGATGCATTACAGTGTGGACAAAAAATCTCATTTATGAATAACTTTCAATTGTATTGACAAGGCTGTGTGATTCCTGATTTAAAAGTATGTTTTATTTATTACTATTTTATTTTATTTATTACTATGCAGATCTTTTGCTAACGTTTGCAATCGTTCTCATAATAATTTGGTTTAGTTGAGATTTTGAAATGCATTTTGAAACTAAAATTGCGTTTGGAGTTGTTGATATTTGAAATAACCAACTATCTTAAAGAAAGATATACCGCTTTTGTTCCCCTATCGGGAATAAATTGCACTTGGAGAAAATTGCATGTTTGCTTTGTTTGCGTGTAAAATCCAGTTGGTATCACTTTTTCAACTTTTGACCTTGTATTTATGCATCAATGAGAAAGTGATCAGGAATTTCTTTTCTTTAACATCCTGACAACAATGTGTTATGTGTGTGTCATTATTTGAGGTTAAGGCGTGTTACATGCTGAACACATCGAGATATATAATCCCATCGCTAGTTTATTGGTCGTACGATATTGGTCAAACACAAATACATATAGTAAGCTTAGTCCCCGAAACTAAATTGTAATTACCATCCGTGAAATATAAAGGTAGACTTGTCGTGTTCTCTTTAAACTGGGTTCCCACTGCCGATCAGATCAACTCGATCAAGCCCGGCCAAGCGGTCGGGTACTGGTCTGGTTCGGTCGGCATGAGTGGTCGGGGGCGGTCGGGTAGGTCGGCATTGGTCGGGCTTCCTTCCCGATATTTTTTGACATGTCAAAAAATATCGAGTAGCGGTCGAATAGGAAATGGATCGAGAAGCGGTCGGGAAGTGGTCGTGTATTAGTCGAGTAGAACATCGATTTGATCGTGAAGCAATCGTGTGGCGATCGGATTGACATCTTTTACACGATCTGTACCCGATCCGCTCGACCTCTAACCGAGTTATTTTAGATCGCAACACGATCCACTCGACCTCTATTCGATTTGATGTACAGATGTTCTAGACTGCTACCCGACGGCTACTCGACCGTACACGATCACTTCCCGATTGCTATTCGACCATACACGAGCTCATGTCACTAAAACAAAACTCACGTGCAAAACGTCGTGCTTGTCTCTCATAATCTTGTTAGAATGGGACGAGTAAACATCCAAAGATGCCAAGAAAGGGCAAAAAGGCGACTGATACTGCTAAAACTAGTAAAACTAGTGGTAAATGAACAGTCGTTGAGACCTAAGGAACTGTATTCCCACAGGAAGAGGGGAATGATCCACATACACCTCCAAATGAGGTACAAAAATGTTTTGTTTTGCTTCGCTTTCTCTACGATTCTATACAATAAACCTGACATAACACTTATTTTGTTTGCTAAGTAATTCGAAAGTTATTGCCAAACATTTATTTATACTGTTCAACGGTTTGTCATGTTCAATTGTATTCATACAGTTAGTATACGGCTGTATTTGTTCGACAGTTAAGGCTCAAAAGGCATTTTAAATAAACAAAAAACATTGATGGTAATTTTCATTGATATTCATACGTGTTCTTTATTTTGACAGACTGAATTCAAACCCCGGAAAACATTAAAACGTACACTCACTCAATACGAAGAGGATGACCTTGTTGCGTGGCTGCGAGAGAATTCGTTCCTGTTTGACAAGTCATCAGCAGGGTTTAAGTACAATGAAAATAAAAACAGTGCATGGGCCACGAAAGAGGCTGAGTTTGGCCTTAGACCTGGTGACCTGTCTACAATATGGTACCAAAATATGAGGACACAGTACAGTACTCAAAGCTCATCAAGGTTTCCAACAAATCGGGATTTGGTGGTGCACTGCTTAACCCACACTTCCCTGCGTCGTGGCCGCCTACGCACCTGGGCGGCTTCCTCCTCCTCTTACTCTAATACAGCCATGACCCTGTCTCTCTAGAGCTCTAACCATCTGGCCCACAACTGTAATTGTTCAATCTCCATGATGATAAAAGCGATTAGTGAACAACAATGTTTGAAGGTTTTATTCTAAAAATTTCAATACAAGACCGTTCGCGTATAGGTCGAAATGATCGAGCGGAAATTGGAAAGATGGTTGAGTGGACGTCGTGAATGAGTCGTGTGGGGGTCGTGTGTTATCGACAAGAGGTCGAGAAGAAGTCGTGTATACCATGTTTAGTCGAGTTTGATCGGGTTTGGTCGAGAAAGTTCGGTGATCGAGATGATCGAGCTGATCGGATCGGCAGTGGGAACCCACCTTTACCTAGTTACATTTCATTGACAAAGTTTTCAGGTAACTATCAAAGAATATCCGAATGACAAGAACTTATTCAGGGAACACGCAGAACAGATTAAAAACATTTTGACAGTAACGACTGCAACACTTACATACCAATAATGCAAAAACACATACATTTCAAAGAATATGTTGATATTTAATTGCATGTATTTTTAAGATTGAACTTTCACTGCAAAATGAATATGTACACAATCCGTTATTGTGTGTAATCCAGGTCTACTTAATGCCGTACTGATTGGCCATTTAGTTATGTTATATTGATTTTGATACAATATTGAAAATGTACGATAGCCCTTGATAATTATGACTGCATTGATGGATACTAATGTGTTTTGTTTCAAAGGGTTTTCCGTACATACTATAATCACGTGGTTTATTTTCCACTGCCATGTTAAGATGTTGAAAGCACGCGATGTTAAACGGAATACGATGCAAATTTACCTCTTTGGCAAATAAGTCCGTATATGTTGATTTGGAAACGTCTTATTTTCCGTGATCAAATTCTTATCTACCGAATCATACATTAAGTACGCCAGATAAATGGGTCTTCAATTTGTCAGAGGCGGTCGATTATCACAGAAATAATCAGTTATTGACTTCCTATCCAATTTTCTGCATAATTATTCACGTGTAACAGACGTGAATATGGACGGGAGAAAATTTATCCCATCTGTAAAACGTCTTGGAAAGCTGGAACGTTATGACAATTTAATCACAGTTGAACATTACACATTTTCAATGGTTATTTTCTCTTTATTTTGGTGTCATTTTGAAAACGTTTATTTATGTTTGCTTTTTGAGCTAATTATATAATTTGTATCTGCTTACTTAAACTGCATTTCAATAGTTATCTTTCATTTTGAAAGTAACAAAAGTACATTTTTGGCCTAAGGTTACCCAACATAAAAAAACGCCTGACTTTTCGATCGAGATGTTAATAAAATATTCATAAAAAATTACGCAAACTTAACACTGCATAAAACCATGTCCAGCTTCATTTTGCCAAAACGATTATCGATAGCAGCACGACTTAATTTAATAACAACACAACTGTCAGTTAACATTGAGTACACTTGATGGATGGTTATTTTATAAGAAAGCAAATCAAATAAGGTTTGATCACAATTCCACCATATTTTTGTGTATGTGTACTAATTTATAAAGAAGACTGAACTGATTAATGATTAAGATCTTTCAAAACTGCTGAGTGAGTGAGTGAATGAGTGAGTTAGTGAGTGAATGGGGGAGAGAGGGATGAATGTAGGGAAGGAGGGAGGAAGTAAGTGAGGGATGTTTGGGGGAGGGAGAAAGGGAGATATTATAAGCGATTGAGCGAGGGATTGAGAGAGCAAGGAAGGGAAATATTTAGCGATCAAAGGAGGAAGAGAGAAAGATTGAGCGATGAGGTAACGGGTTGAGTGAGCGAGCGTTTAATAGGTCTCTAATGAGGTTTTCACTATCAAGTAATATCACCAGCATTTATTCACGTTTAGAAAATATGTTGCTCACTACAATGTTTGTTTTTTCTACGCACATTAGCATTGTGCTAATTTGTTGTTTATAATTATAATGGTGTCATTTTTCTTTTGGTGTCCTTGTTTTAGTCGTCGTATGTTGCAAGTATTAGATTCTTTAATAGCAACGTGTTGGAAATGTTACATATATGTGTATATATATTTGGTATTTTCAAGACAATAATGTTTATAGCTCTAAAAATTTGTACATACATGTCTTTCAGTGTTTCTCACTTGTTCATAGCATGCGTATGTGCATGTATGCTCATGTTAGTTATTATTTCCCCTGATATCGTCTATGATTTCGTTACGAATAGGCGATTGGAAGGAGGGGAACACAACATTCAAAGCTCGTGTGTATAACGAGCTATAACTAATTTGAAAGATTAATACAAGGTAATAATTTCACATACTCGCCCACGGTAGGCTGCATAGATATGAGAACAACAGACGTTAAAGTTGTTTTTGTTTCTTTTTCCCCCATTCTCTCTTTGTCTGTTGCTATATTTTTCTCCATATGTATTTTCAATGCAAACATGTTAGCTGTGGTTCGCTCATTCAATGTTGTTGTTGATTTTGTGTGTCGTTTTTTGTGTTTGTTTTTGAAGCATCGTTTAAAGTCATAAAAAAAAACATAGTTATTATCTGATTGTTTCTTGTATTTTCGTATTAATTCATAACCATGATATACCATACTTTTCATCTCAACAATTGTAGTAATTATGTCTTTTTTCTACACCGTCTTGCGTCATTACATGTACATTTATGTTTTCTTTTTGGCTATGTACACATGTATTTGCCAATAAAATTGACTTGACTTGACTTGTAAAAGGTTTTAAATCCTTGCCTCTATATTGAATGTTCTCGAGACATAAGGTGACATTACTGCGACATTAAAAGATAAGAGCTACACTACAGCAGGCGATTGGTGGCGAGTTGTTATTTAAATTCGCCACAGTTTGACAGGGCTTTTACTTTTCCACCGATGAGACTGTTGTTGCATGTGCATATTTGTTGGTAGTTACCAGCTTTTTGAAAGTCATTCATATAACTAATAAGGTGTGTGATTGACATTACTTTCTCGTGGGAACGACTTAATAAGTCGTGGTAAGATATCGATAACTCAACGGAATGAAGTTAGGAATGAGAACAAATTCGAGATAATTAAACCGTGGGTACGACACAATGTTTCGTGTGAACGACATAACCAAAACGTGGTATTGAAAAAACCATTGTGACAACATTACTTCAAAATCTCAGTGTAACACATCTTTCAAATGTGAGGATCAATATTATCCCAAATACTTTCAATTAACTATGTATACATATAGTACAAACATGCTTTGAGTTGTGCCCAGCTTCAATCGTGTGTTATGGTAAGTATAATGTTGCAATTATTACATTTTAATGTTTAACCCATATATGCCTAGCGTCTAGAAAAAAGGCCGTGGCAAACAGCATAGACCCTGATGAGACGCCGCATGATACGGCGTCCCATCAGGGTCTGCGCTGTTTGCATAAAGGAATTTCTGTAAGAAATTTTCTAAATATAGAAATAAATATAATAGACATACCTAATTTTGGAACTAAATTGATCCAATTTAGAAGGATGGGAGAGTCCACTAGGCATAAATGGGTTATAAATGGGAATAAAAGTGGCCACTTGTCTGAGGTAATGGACTAGTGAATATAAACAGACATTCCACGTCTCATAATGACTCTTTAGATTCATTATTCCTAAATGTGATAAAAAAAACCGTTTAATTGTACTGGGCGAGTGTTGTCCATGATGGAGGTACATTTATATATTATCCTTTAAGAAAGTTGTTCCAGCAAGCTGCGTGGACCAGGCCAAAAGGAGCCTCACGTGCTTCCTGTAAAGCTTGGTATGCGACTGTCACAGGTAATCGACGTCGTAGATCAACGATTTCCTATGCCCGCAAATCTATCCATACATTGTAAACAACATTTATGCTATTATAAATCACTTCCATATTGAGCGAAACATTATCGTCCAACCGATTTATTATTTTATTATAGTAATCTAATAAGAAACTGAAAGGGATAATTTCACTTAATCTTTATTGAGTCATCGGTTTACGCTGCTCATAGACGTGTAATCTGATGTCATATAAACCATTTTCTTTGCTCGAACTTGTACTCATACATTTTAAAATCCTTTTATGTTACTTGCGCTTTCATCTTTAGCGAGAATAGTTTTTAGCTTAGTGCGTGCATGCTTTCATAACAATAAACATAATCATAAAGATATAGAAACTTATACACTAAATACAATTTGATTCCTCGGTAGACTATGAGCATATACGTGTTATATGGTGTTTGCCTCGTTATTTTGGGGGAAAAAACACAAGTAAAACTTAAAGTTAAAAATACGAAAATTATCAACTAATTATACAAATGATTAACTAGTTATTCACATCACATACAATCTATATATTGTCATTGATAGTTAAAGAGGTGTCTTCGCACTACCAAGACAGTCATACTTTTGCTTCATCGGTTGTATGTGCAAATTTGCATGTGTCTTGAGTTTGGCACAATATATGAAATTCTCAGCCATTCACTTTCTTTGAATAGTGCTACAGGTATATTCTCTACCATGTGTTCGAGTAATTATGAGGTATGTTGATTGCATTTTAATTTCAGAACATGGTTTTCTTATTATAATTGGTCTGCAATTTTTTGCTATAGGATTTGTCAAATGTCTTAAGAACGTTCCAGGTTAAAGACTTGCGTTTACGTCAGTACACCTTTACTTACTTTTGATTTGTATATCTTCATGTGGAAATAATTCAAATAACAACTACTTATATGTAGTAACGACGTGTCGGTTAACAACCTGTTCATATATTCGATGGTTTATCTTATGTAGCCAACTTTAGAAAAACAATTGCGAATAATTGTGGGTGTGTTTTTTGTATTAATACACGTATCGCATCGCTGGTTTATTTATGAAAACGGTCTATTGCAATAATCCTTTTGGGTAAATGTACAAAGGAATGGATAGACAAACGGCTACAGTGGGCCCCTACGCATTTCGGAAACATCTACGTCTACTCCTTTTTCTATTGAAGACATATGGCGCCCGATATTTGTTCCGACATTGTAATAATAACGTAGGCAAGTATGATACATTTGGAGTCAACTCTTATGCTTGATTTGCTGTGCTCTAGAAAGACAATATATGACAACATAATTTTCATTGACACCGTTTATTTAAGTACCTTATTTCTTCAAACATACATCTGGTTAAAGAATAGAATCCATTATTTGTATTTTATAGTGCGGACTCCGATTTTGCCGTGGTCATTTGAAACCAAAGGTTTTGTCAACTCCACTGGTGTATTTGGGACCCGTATCATCAAACAAGTTCAGCCCGTAACACTTCGAGTATTTCTCATTTGATGGGCACGAATGCACCATCTAGTTCACGGAATTATGATGGCGAAGACGTAAGATTCAGAATTAATTAGTTTCCGGTTAGGGATGTCAGCTTGTTTTGTTGTTTGCCTGTTTTATTCAATTGTGTTTGGTTACGTGAAATGCAATACGTTTTCAACTGAGAAGCATCTTTGCCAAGACCTTGGCAAAAAAGGACGGAAACGTAAATTCTTCCTCACGTTCAGCGCATGAATCAGCCAAGTCAACAAGAATAAAATATATATGAATTGATGGAAGAAATCATTACAGGAGAAACGAGTAAAACAAAGAAAAAAAGATGATATAGTTTAAAAACCTTCAACAACCAACATAAGAAAATTGTTATCGAAAATTCGAATGCATTATTAGCAACATATCCCGAAAATAATCTAGGCATCACATAAAGAGATAAGACTTATCGATGAACATTTTAGGACAACGGACAGCATCACAAAGAGCTATGAGACTTATCGCTGAACAATTCAAGACAACAAACGGCATCACATAGAGCTATTAGACTTATCGCTGAACATTTCAAGACAACGGACGGCTTCACATAGTTCTATGAGACTTATCGATGAACATTTCAAGACAACAGATGGCATCACATAAAGCGATGAGACTTATCGTTTAACATTTCAGGACAACGGACGGCATCACATAGAGCTATGAGACTTATCGCTGAACATTTCAAGGCAACGGACGGCATCACATAGAGCTATGAGACTTATCGCTGAACATTTCAAGACAACGGCCGCACCCGATACGACTCGAGTTAGTCTGTTCAACAGGCCTTTGGTTAACGGAGTTAGCCTGTACGGACAGGCAATGGTATTACCATCATACCATTTGGTATGGGGTTAGCCTGTAGATAACCTGGATAAAAGATCTATAAATAAATAGTTTATTTATAGATTACGAAGGAAAAGGTATTAGGTCACGGTATCTCGATCTCTCGATTATTTATTGAAAATAATGAAGAAAAGCGCCTTTTTAGGTCTTAAAACAATAAAGAATGGAAATATTGGTTATAAATTTATATTTTAATAAATGAATTTAGAACAATTTAAGATTAAATATATTGCACACTGACAGTGAATAGATTAATAATTTTGAAAACACTAGGGATTTGTTTATAGTTTAATTATATTTAAGTATGAAATACCAAAAATAATAATCAAATTATTGTAAGCAGAACAGGGTTTCATTCAATCATTTATTTATGTATTAATGTATTTATTTATGTATTAATGTATTTTTTATGTATTTATTTATTTATTCATTCATTCACGCGTTCATTCATGCGTTTATTCATGCGTTTATTCATGCGTTCATGTATTTCTTTCTTACTTTCTTTATTCATTCATCTATTTATTTATTTATCTATCTATTTATCTATTTATTCCGTTTGTGCGTACGTGGGCTTGTTCATTGGTTTATTGGTTCGTTCGTTCGTTCGTAATTTCTTTCAGTCAGTCAGTCAGTCAGTCAGTCAGTCAGTCAGTCAGTCAGTCAGTCAGTCAGTCAGTCAGTCAGTCAGTCAGTCAGTCAGTCAGTCAGTCAGTCAGTCAGTCAGTCAGTCTTTTAGTCAGTCAGTCAGTCAGTCAGTCAGTCACTCAGTCACTCAGTCACTCAGTCAGTCAGCGAGCGAGCGAGCGAGCAGGCCGGCCTGTCGGTCGGTCGTTCGTGCGCTCGTTTGTTATTTTGTTCGTTCGTTCATGCGTCCGTCAAATTGTTTGTTCGTTCGTTCGTTTGTGCGTTCGAGCTTTTCTGCGTTCGTATCATCATCATCATCATCATCATCATCATCATCATCATCATCATCATCATCATCATCATCATCATCATCATCATCATCATCATCATCATCATCATCATCACCATCATCATCATCATCATCATCATCATCATCATCATCATAATAATCATCATCATCATCATCATCATCATCATCAACAACAACAACAACAACAACAACATCATCATCATTATCATCGTCATCATTATCATCATTTTAATTTTTTATATTTTTTATTTCATTTCTTTATATATTTTGTATTATTTGTATTGTATTATATTAAATGCATATTATGTTAATGCTGCCACGTTAAAACAAAATGCATGTTGAATAAAGTTACAAAAATCGATTGGTGATATCGTCACATAGCAGGAGAAAGGGTGCCTTGGGTACCTTATGACATATCATGCCGACAGGTGATTGATGTCGGTGTGTCATGCAACATTGTCCTGTTTATTGGACCCTTAATGCGATAAAGCCACTTTTAATAATGGTGATAACTGTTATTTCTATTGCTTAACAATACGAGACTGCGAAAACAAATGCCACAGGTTATTTATTTGACTCTTTCTTTGTTTCAATTTATATTAAAAGTATATTGATTATCTGAAGTGTGACTGTCTTTAGTTTGAAGATTTAATACGAAATTACATAAAAACTATAGTTGTTAATTTACTAAAGCAATTGACTCTTTAATATGTGTTTTTTTCTATATGAAACTACGATAATGGTAGCAAGAAGTATCCTTTTTTAACGATGCTCGGTACATATCCCGATCGTGAAAATTAAGGTTGAAATAAAACGTTATATTTAAATTACTGATTTTTTAAGTTTTAAGTCGCATATCAAACACATCAAATGTTTTATGTAGTGTATTGTATATTTACGTATGACAGTTTGAAGTCCTGCTGATATAATTTATAAATCATTAAAAAGGGAATATAATATTTCCCGTGCACTTTTATACACTTAATTATAGTATTTGCCGGAAAAGAAAACCATAGTGGAAGTATCAAGTAAATGAATGCAAAAGTGTAATCAAACTAAACACTTGTGTGCGTACGTATAACATGAACTACATTAAGCACTGTTATATGCATCCTTATATCAGTCATATGGCATATTATGTATGTAGCATACGTCTGTTCTCAAAAATTGAACTATATGGTATTTAAGTATTTCATTTAGACGCAGTTGTCTTTCCACTCATTCTAATCACCCATGTTTGACTACTCGCGTTTCTTAATTGGACAATCTAACCTGTACTTTACGACAGAAAATTTAAGTCAGACTAATATATAACGGAGCCGGTCGATGTCTGATCTATATGAATAAACTTGACGCTTAAATGGATAAGATTTAGGGATCACAACCAATTTAAGTCAGACTAATAGCCGGCCGATGTCTGATCTATATCAGATAACTTTACGCTCAAATAGATAAGAAAGGGGTCACCACAGCAGGTTGCTAATACACAGTGTAGACTTCCGCTGTTTTATTGTTGAAGCATGTTTGTTTAGAAAGCATGGCCAAAATAATATGGAATCCAATTTTGAAATAAAAAATCGTCTGAAAATAGCGCCGTTGACTCGTTAATTGAAGAGTATAGATGACATCAAAGAAGTGATTTTCTAGAAACCTGGAGACAACTGAGGACGACACATACAATTAAGTAAATAATAAAACAACTAAAAAGCATCCTATGGAGGCAGATGATATCTTACTTAAAAGTCAACAGATAAGTTGAGGCTAAAAATCGTATTTTATAAAGGAATATAATTGCATCTCTGTCCAATTAGATGTCTTGCAAGCGATTGTTTATTTCAAATGTAGTATGTGCTGTGATAGAAACCAACTTTGCGCATAAATTATAATAACGTGCCTTGATCGTTTTCTCGTCTATGAGAGTTTAAACTTGTAATATACTGTGAAAAGCACCCATGGTACTTAACCGAAGTTATTTCTATTTAATGTTAGTAATTTACACTATTTCAATTTAGAACGTTTTTTTTATAATTTTATTTTATTTTGCATGTTTGTTACAACAATATATTTAAAAGAAAATAAATACATTTAATCAACTAAAAAAGCTAAAAGGTTGAACACAAAATAAGTAAATAAATTATTAAATACATCAAAAAATGAATGAATGAATAAATGGCTGGCATGGCTGGCTGGCTGGCTGGCTGGCTGGCTGGCTGGCTGGCTGGCTGGCTGGCTGGGAGGGAGGAAGGGAGGGAGGGAGGGAGGGAGGGAGGGAGGAAGTAAGGAATGGAGGGAGGGAGGGAGGGTGTGAGGGAGGGAGGGAGGGACGGAGGGAGGGACGGAGGGAGGAACGGAGGGAGGAACGGAGGGAGGAAGGAGGAAGGAGGAACGGAGGGAGGGACGGAGGGAGGAACGGAGGGAGGAACGGAGGGAGGAACGGAGGGAGGAACGGAGGGAGGAACGGAGGGAGGAACGGAGGCAGGGACGGAGGGAGGGACGGAGAGAGAGGGACGGAGGGCGGGGACGGAGGGAGGGACGGAGGGAGGGACAGAGGGAGGGACTGAGGGAGGGAGGGAGAGAGGGAGGGAGGGAGGAGGAGGAACGGAGGGAGGAACGAAGGCAGGGACGGAGGGAGGGACGGAGAGAGGGACGGAGGGAGGGACGGAGGGAGGGACGGAAGGGAGAGACGGAGGGAGGGACGGAGGGAGGGACGGAGGGAGTTAGAGAGGGAGGGAGGGAGGTAGGAGGGAGGAGGGAGGGAGGAGGGGAGGGAGGGAGGGAGGGAGGGAGGAGGGAGGGAGGGAGGGAGGGAGGAGGGAGGGAGGGAGGGAGGGAGGGAGGGAGGGAGGAAGGAAGGAAGGAAGGAAGGAAGGAGGAGGGAGGGAGGGACGGAGGGAGGGACGGAGGGAGGGACGGAGGGAGGGAGAGAGGGAGGGAAAGAGGGAGGGAGGAACGGAGGCAGGGACAGGAGGGAGGACGGAGAGGAGAGAGGGACGGAGGGAGGGACGGAGGAGGGACGGAGGAGGGACGGAGGGAGGGACGGAGGGAGGGACGGAGGGAGGGACGGAGGGAGGGACGGAGGGAGAGGGACGGAGGGAGGGACGGAGGGAGGGGACGGAGGGACGGGACGGAGGGAGGGACGGAGGGAGGGACGGAGGGAGGGACGGAGGGAGGGACGGAGGGAGGGACGGAGGGAGGGACGGAGGAGGGACGGAGGGATGGACTGAGGGAGGGACGGAGGGAGGGAAAGAGGGGGGGAGGGAGGGAGGTAGGTAGGGAGGGAGGGAGGGAGGGAGGAAGGAAGGAAGAAGGAAGGAAGGAAGGAAGGAAGGGAGGGAGGGAGGGAGGGAGGGAGGGAGGAGGGAGGGAGGGAGGGAGGGAGGGAGGGAGGGAGGGAGGGAGGGAGGGAGGGAGGGAGGGAGGGAGGGAGGGAGGGAGGGAGGGAGGGAGGGAGGAGGGAGGGAGGGAGGGAGGGAGGGAGGGAGGGAGGGAGGGAGGGAGGGAGGGAGGGAGGGAGGGAGGGAGGGAGGGAGGGAGGGAGGGAGGGAGGGAAGGAAGGATGGAAGGAAGGAAGGATGGAAGGAAGGAAGGTTGGATCGATCGATGGATGGATGGATGGATGGATGGATAGATGGATAGATGGATGGAAGAACAAACGAACGAACTCATTAACAAACGAACGAACCAATGAACAAACGCACGAACGCACAAAGTAACGGAAAAAAACGGACGGACGAAGGGATGGAAAGATTAATGAATGAATGAACGCATAAATAATTAAATAAAAACAAAAAACAAAACAAAATGTTTAAAACATAAATACATATATGAATGAATAAATGCAATGAACGAACGAACGAATAAATGATCGAACGAACGAACGAACGAACAAACGAAAAAAAGAATTAAACAAAGACCAAAATCAAAAAAGAACGAAATAACAAAAGAACAAACAAACGAACAAACAAACGAACGATCCAAGGAACGAACCAAAGAACGAACGAACCAACCAACCAACAAACAATAAACAAACGCACGAACGCACAAACGAACAAACAAACGGATGGACGAACTGACGGACGGATGGAAGGATAAATGAATGAATTAATTAATAATTAGATAAATAGATGGGTAATTTATTAAAAAAAATAATTAAATAAAATTACGTTCATACTTTTTGTTTGTTATTATTTTTTCTATTGCATACTTAAATATAATTTAACTACATGTATCAACAAATGCATTGTGTTTTTCAATATATTGAATCTATTGTACATTTCACAGGTATTACAAATAAACCACGAGGTAACAAGATAGATTCACTTTAGCATTTATTATATTCAATCTTCAAATGTTCTAAATTCCTTGAATAAAATAAATATTTGCATTCCATATTTAACATTTTTTTTAAAGTTCAAGACCTAAAAGGGCGTTTTTCTTCATTATATTCAATAAATAATCGAGAGATCGAGATACCGTGACCTAATCCCTTTTCCTTCGTTATCTATAAATAAACTATTTATTTATAGATCTTTGATCCAGGTTATCTACAGGCTAACCCCATACCAAATGGTATGATGGTAATACCATTGCCTGTCCGTACAGGCTAACTCCGTTAACCTAAGGCCTGTTGAACAGACTAACTCGAGTCGTATCGGGTGACGGCCGACATCACATACAGCTATGAGATTTATCACTGAAAATTGCAAGTCAACGGACGGCATCACATAAAGCTATGAGACTTATCACTGAACATTTCAAGACAATGGACGGCATTACATAGAGCTATGCGACTTATCGCTGAACATTTCAAGACAACGGACGGCATCACATAGAGCTATGAGACTTATCGCTAAACATTTCAAGACAACGTACGGCATCCCATAGAGCTATGAGCCTTATCGCTGAACATTTCAAGACAACGTACGGCATCCCATAGAGCTATGAGGCTTATCGCTGAACATTTCAAGACAACATACGGCATCGCATAGAGCTATGAGACTTATCGCTGAACATTTCAAGACAACGGACGGCATCACATAGAGCTATGAGACTTACTGCTGAACATTTCAAAACAACATACGGCATCACATAGAGCTATGAGAATTATGGCTGAACATTTCAAGACAACGGACGGCATCACATAGAGCTATGAGCCTTATCGCTTAACATTTCAAGACAACATACGGCATCGCATAGAGCTATGAGACTTATCGCTGAACATTTCAAGACAACGGACGGCATTTCATAGAGCTATGCGACTTATCGCTGGACATTTCAAGACAACGGACGGCATCACATAGAGCTATGAGACTTATCGCTGAACATTTCAAGATAACGGACTGCATCACATTGAGCTATGAGAATTACCACTGAACATTTCAAGACAACGAAAGGCATCAAATAGAGCCACGAGACTGATCGCTGAACATGTTAAGACAACGGACGGCATCACATAGAGCTATGAGACTTATCGCTGAACATTTCAAGACAACGAACGACATCACATAGAGCTATGAGACTTATCGCTAAAACTTGCAAGACAACGGACGACGTAAAGAAGAAAATAAAAACACGACTTTATTTCTTTTTGAATCGCACTAGCAATAATGACCATGGCAACACTTTGTGTTTGTTTATTATGTTGTTTTCGAAACAGAACTATACACATTTATAAACATAGTAAAACATGATGAAATATAATTATGCTTATTTTCTGCTATTTAGTATTTTTCATCATTTGTTTGCCATTTATTGCAGAGAATGTTTTACCAGAAATATGTTGCCATGTGGATGGATCGCAATTATGTTTCTTATAATCTTCATGTCAGCCTGCCCAGTTAGTTCGATTGCAATTTTGCTTAACGCCCTTTCTGTTCACGAACGTTAGTCTGAGAGGGATTTCAAATATAGTCACTTTAGATACAGTTGCGTTTGGACTCGTGATGTGTTATGCAATGTTATTAAAAGCGTCTGTACAGTGTTCATGTCTTTATTTGATTAAACATGTTGAATTATACAAACATTATTTTAAATTTATATTGAATTAACAGTTACTTATGTTTAACGTGCAATTCAACACATTCATAACCGTTATTGTAATTATAATATAGTGCTTATACTGGTGTAAACGTATAAGTATGGTATTATAACTTTCATCAACTGTTTTCTTTCTGCTAGTGTATTCCTTCAACAACAGCTTTCTCAAACATATTACAGTCTGTTGCACTATCGCTAACACACCGGCAGTAACAGCTGATGTTTGCTACCGCACGCATTTAGATCAATCAAAGTAGTGCTAACTGTTTACAGCGTTAGAAGTTCATCGGTACAAACTCTACAATGCACTCTTCACTTCGACTGAACATTTGAAAACTTATAATTGCCCGTGTTCGCGGAATCGTTATTAATATAGTGCACATATCGGTTATGCTAATCCGAAATAAATCATTATTTACAAAGAACACTTCTTGCGTGGCATGCAATTTATTAGAGTAGAAAACCGGTTTATTATGGGGGAAAATTAATACACTCAATCACACAAAACATAGATCGTATTTAACAAACAATTAGGGAACTCGTCGAAATACATCATTGTTTTCGGATTCATGTTGGCCGTATATCAATCGAAGCTATTTAATCTCCCTCTCTAGATTCCTGAAACAATGACTGATCGCGATAATTTGGTCCATGTTGTGCTTCTTGATTCCTGTCTGCCGATCTTCCACAATTAATTGCATGGTTATTCGGGAAGTGCCATCCGTCTTTGTCAGGGAGAAATCGCTGGGAAGCCATCATGTCAGAGGCGCACGATAACGCGTGGCATAACAGGGACAACTTTTGTACTTAACCCATATATGCCTAGATGACTCTCCCATCATTCTAAATTGGATCAATTTATTTCCAAAATTTGAGATGTCTAGTACATTAATTTCTATATTTAGAATATTTCTTACAGAAATCCCTTTAAGCAAACAGCGCAGACCCAGATGAGACGCCGCATCATGCGGCGTCTCATCTGGGTCTACGCTGTTTTCCAAGACATTTTTTTTTCTAGATGCTATGCATAAATGGGTTAAATAGATATGCATATAGACAATGCCATCGCCATATTATTTGTATAACGAAAAATACATCGGTGTTGGTCATGAGATACGTCATACGTGACGATGACATTAAATGATACAGATCAATTTTGAACACCCCATGGTGAGTTTATTATAAAGTAGTTGGTAATATTAGATTTGAATTCTAATAGTTAACAATGTTGAACAAATGCGACGTTATTACACTTATTATATTTTGAGTGCATCAATACTCTTACCGTTTTAAGGAATGGTATTTAAAATAAAATAAACTCCATCAATAGGTTAAATTGCTTTATCAGTATGACAGCATAAGTTTAATTGAAAATGACATTTCTAAAGGTATAGTTTTACGTACTCTTATCAGGACAAGTGCTTTTCCCACGGGTTACATTTGTTTGATATCATAGTTGACCATTGAAAATATGAATCAGTTGTTAAACGCTCTCCCTAATTTATAATTACCAAAAAAAATCGTACAAAGTTTCTTCGATGAATCTTTGTAAAACGTGATTTTGGTAAATGTAAATGAAACTCCTTTGTAGACATTAGTATAAGCGTAATTATAGATTTCAAAGCAGTTAAAGTTTTATTAGCAACAACCATTGGAGAATTATTCGCTTTGGTACTTATGTCTTTGCAATGTAAACATACCCTTATTACGTTTTCGAGTGTGCTCTTGTGTTAAAGAATGTTATTTAAAATCAAGAATCTGTGTCAATTGTTATAATTGCTTTATTTGCAAAATGAAAGGATTAGTTTAAATTAAATTGACACTTCTACTTTTGGAAAGGTCTGGTATTTACATAAATATTCAGGAAAGTGCTGTTCGCACGGGTAATATTTGTCGACTTAATTGACAATTGTTGGATATAAAACTGTTGTCAATCTATCTCATTCATATATATATATAATTACGCAATCAATCGTGCAAATATCGGTACAGTGGATTTTAGATCTTATACAGGATCATGTGTAGACATTGTGAAATGATTTTCAGCTTCATTTTGTATATTGAAGTACTATACATTTAATAGCACCAACAATTTAAGGGTTATATAAATTAATTCCAAGTTTATTTATATTGCACCTTTTTTAAACTAGTGTTCACGTGAAATAAAATTCATTTTTTATATTAACATCCTTATTATATCAAACTTTTAAAAATATTTGTTAATGTATTTATTATGTTTCATTTAACTTGACTAGTATTATAATAAAATTGATAATACAATAGCCGAGACTGCGACAAAAAGACTTCATGACAATTTGAAGAACGCTCATCGTATTATTAAATGTTTAATATGGTAAACATCTAAAAACATGTTGTCACAAAGTGTTTGGCATATTTTTCTTCATAAAATACTTATTTTTGATTCATTAAATGTTCACACTGGATCATCGCGTAATGTGAACGCAAAGAAGTAAAGAGAGGCAACTATTATTGTTTCGTATGCATGGTTGTATGTGGTGCTTTAATTTGTGTAGATGATCTAATAGACGTACATTCCTAAAGAAATATCCAACCTTTCACGACCGACTGAATTAATGTCCATCATTGCATAGGAAAATGATGTTTATATTTACTATCTGGAGAATCAACACCAGTAAATGAACACTTACAATTGGAACTCGCACACAAAACACATTGGAAATAAACATGCAAAGATTGTTTTCGTCAAAATACATTTATACTGTATAAATACGTTTTATGAAGTAGTTTATTCTCAATAAAAAAGTTTCACTATTAACATACATACGTGATACAGAATGTTACGCAATCAAACGGTTATTGATTGTTACGGTCGGCTATACGCTCATATTTCATACATCAGGATAATTTTCCTCTTATATACACGCGGCGATTTATACAAAAGTATGTATACATGTGATCTTAAATAAATTGCTTATTGTCAATGAAAATCGACATTCTTATATGGAAACAAAGTAACCCAAACTTAGCCGAATGCAGTCGAGTGCCCAGATCAGATAATAAGGCGGTAGTTTTAATTTCAGATTTTATCATTAATCTTTATAAAACCTGATCTGTGATTTCAATCGGCATATTGGGATAGAAACGATGCACGCTATCCATCAACCATTTGGATGTTTAACCCATTTATGCCTAGCGTCTAGTACAAAAAGGCCTTGGCAAACAGCGTAGACCCAGATGAGACGTCGCATGCACTGTTTGCTTAAAGGAATTTCTGTAAGAAATATTCTAAATATAGAAAATAAATATACTAGAAATCCCTAATTTGGGAAATAAATTGATCCAATTTAGAATGATGGGAGAGTCCACAAGGCATACATGGGTTACGCTGCATTCTGCATCATTAACTAGTCTAAGATTCAAACAAAACATCATGTCATTCCTTGTATTTTCCGACAACGTAAACATTTTGATAAAATTGACTTTAGATTTTAGACATAGTTCTTATTTCCCTAAGCCTCCAAAATCTCAATTATTTCCCAATGTTTTATTGGCGTGAAATAATTGCAAATAAATTCAGTGGCTAGCGTTTAAAGAAGTCATTTGAATAATTGCATTACCGTTCACGTCTGAAAAAAATCTAATTTCCACTCACGTATTCCATTCGTAATATTTATCAAGTGACGTAAAGCAGCTTGTTAGTCATTAGAGTCATTATCATCGGCTGTCAAAGTATTAGAAATCGAATGGCTTTTACATATTTAAAATTTCTTTGCCCAAAAAGCTTTATTAAGAAAATGACTCAAAGTTTGATATCTTAAAAACCAAATCTGTTTACATCTTGTTATAGCTTTGCAGCAGACATCTGGATAAAAGTCGCTCATTTAAGTATCTTGTCAGTAAAATGCCAATTGAAACCAGAACCACCAAGTTTATTGTATCATTTATATATAATATATACAGTTATGATAAATCATGAATGTTTGATGGTAAAACTAACAAGCTGGCATAATCTACGACCTAGAGACAGCTGTAAACATTCAATTGAGAGGTTCATTTAATGAGAAATAAAAGTCTGTTTAGCGCTCTTTTAACCATTGAGGCGTTATGATTGCTCTAGATCTAGCCATATATTTTACATTTTACGAATTGGAAGGGCATTGTTCATGACATTGATGATGCGTGACACTTTTCACGCCAATACTCTGATGCTCTATTGCGATGATAATAACAGTGTTCAGTTGACGATGTCTTATGTCAAAACTTTACAAAGTACTAAAGTTCTTGTTTACTTATTACATACATGTCTTTGTAAAAGAATATGCCACGATACTTTTATACAAATATCATAAGCGTTTATGAAAGTTTTATTGTGTAGGAGCAACATCAACAGACAGTATCCTAATTTTTACTCCTTCTACTACCTACTATTTGACAAATGTTGAGCAAGATTTTATCAAATTGCACAACTGCTTATTTTTCTATTGTTCTACTTAAGAAGACAATACAAACTTATTTGTATTGTTGTATTCATATAACAGAAAACAATATGACTTTATTGCAGTCAGAGAAGAACCAGATATTGACAACCAACTTATGGCTTCGCCAAGTAAGTTTTCACTCACCATTTTAAGGTTGTTACGTATGCCAAATATTGAGGACTTTACATATAATAATAGTTTTATTGGTCAAGACGTCAATATTTTGCATCTACGCTTAAAAAGAAGACGCGTTAAATTAAATTAATGTATTCATTCATATATACAACATCACAACCATACTGCAACATTTACCGAACATAATGCTACGTACAATAAGGCTTAAATGGTCATAACATGACATCGGGTTGGTAAAAAAACCTGAATAATTTCGGGTCGGATCGGATCAGTTATTAAAGTAACATTGCTACTCAAAATCATCGAAAATTTCGAACAATATTTCGTAAAATAAAGCCAAACAATTAAAAAACATTGTTCCTTATGGCCATTGTCGAAATTTCTACGCCAGATGTGGTCTGGTAAATAGATGTTTGTGGATACAAAATGCTCGTTTTTATTATGGTTTTAACATGGTGTCATTTTAGTGTTCGTGTGTCGTATCAATAGATATTTTCGCAGTAAATTAACATGGAATTTATTGTGGTCACAAATAAATAAAAACGAGCATTTTGTATCAACAACAATCTATGTAATCATAACACATCTAGCGTTGAAATTGTGGCTATTGCTTAAAGGAACATTGATTGTTTAGGTGTTAACTTTATTTTACAAAATACTTTACGAAATTTGTGTTGATTTTGACAGTTATAGAGACTTTAAAGACGTTTGTAAAACAAACAAGTACGTATAAGTAATACAACATTAAATGTAGACAACTACTTAGATTAAATGCAACGTTCATGAATGCGTCGCGCTCTGAGAAAACTGGGCATAATGCATGTGCGTAAAGTGTCGTTCCAGATAAGCCTGTGCAGTCCGCACAGGCTAATCAGGGACGACACTTTCCGCTTGTATGACATTTTTCGTTTAAATGAAATCTCTTCTAAGCAAAAATCCAATTTAGGCGGAAAGTGTCGTCCCTGATAAGCCTTTGCGGACTGCACAGGCTAGTCTGGGACTACACTTTGTGCACATGCATTATGTCAAGTTTTCTCAGAACGCAACTCAAATGTAAGTAAGGTTTGTGGACCCGTCTCTTCAGGAATGGGTGGACCTGCGCCTTCGCTGGAATCGAGCGATGTTCCAAGGAATCGAGATGACTCATATCCCAGCTCGGGAGCTCTTGATACCGGACATTGGGCTATACAACAAGTATGTGCTCTTCGTGTGGCACTGTACCAGTAGTGTATTTTAGTGTTGTTAAAACCATGAAGCGGGCAAATGTTGTAAATTTGACAATAACTATTGCTGATACATGTTGCGCATTTGTTTGTGTTTACGTTTTCGCAATATAGCGAGTACACAAGAAAAAGAAAGCAAAGCGTCCACAATTAGCTAGAATCATTGTTTTTAAACTAATACAATATAAATAATACAACAAACCGTGGAAATACCATATTCAGTTAATATTTGCTTGCTTTTCAGTGCGGATGGTGACTTTGTTATCACTTTGCTTACCAAAGCAAAGGTCTACAGCACCGGTCTTATTGTCTGGGAGCCACAGGCAATCTACAAGACCTACTGCCCAATCAACGTCGAGTTCTTCCCTTTTGATCAGCAGGAATGCTTCATGAAGTTCGGTGTGTGGACCTACGACGGCCATGAGGTAGTATAAGCTTCATAGGCTAGTATCATCAACAGCAACAGCTTCATCATCACCGTCATTCTCATCAGCAATAGCAGCTTCATTGTGATCATCATCATCATCTCATTCA
Source organism: Dreissena polymorpha (assembly GCF_020536995.1). NCBI lineage: Eukaryota > Metazoa > Mollusca > Bivalvia > Myida > Dreissenidae > Dreissena > Dreissena polymorpha. The sequence goes on along the minus strand of NC_068358.1, from coordinate 51,067,119 downwards.
GAATCATTATCAATAATAAAATTAATAAACTAATGATAACAAGGAGCTTAATACTCAACACCATTTTCCTAAACATTATAAAGATTATCATGAAACTCATCACCTCATCAAATATCATAACCAATAATAATAATTTAATGAGCAAAAGGACCGTATACAGTAAATAAAACCTCATCATTCGATGTATCGTCATCGTCAACATTAGCACCAACATAAATATCGTATACCTTTTTATTAAACATTAACAGGTAGATCTGCAGCACGTGTTGGAGAAACAGGGGGTGGCGGAAGGTGACCAGATGGTGATTCCAAACGGCGTGGACCTTTGTGACTACTACCAGAACGTGGAATGGGACATCATCAATGTGACCGCCAGGCGCAAGGAGAAGTTCTACCCTTGCTGTCCGGAACCATTCCCGGATATTACGTTCAACATCACCATACGCCGGAAAACACTGTTCTACACGATCAATCTAATCATGCCGTGCATTTCAATATCATGCCTTACAGTGCTAGTGTTTTATCTGCCCAGCGACTTCGGAGAGAAGATCACACTCCCGATATCAATATTGCTTGCACTTACCGTGTTCTTTCTTCTGTTGTCCGACATTAATCCCCCAACATCCATTGTCATTCCGCTTATTGGGAAGTATTTACTGTTCACCATGATAGTTGTGACCATGTCCATATTCCTGACCGTATCAACACTAAGCGTCCACTTCCGGTCACCATCCACTCACACGATGTCGCCATGGATCATGCGTTTACTGATGGAGATTCTGCCAAAGATCTTGTGCATGAAACGCCCGCCTGTCAATAGAAAGCAAAGCGCCTTTCAAACTGTCAAAGACAGGGAAGTCAGAGATGCAAATCTCGACACAGCCAAAGTATTCATGAACTGGCAGCGACAAACGGACATGTTGCGCCACAGAATATCTTCGGAAAGTTCAGAAGCCTTTTCCACATATCCGCCAGAAATAAGGGAGTCTCTTAAAGGAGTCCGGTATATTGCGAAACACAAGAAGACTGCGGACGATGCAAAATTGGTTCGCCAAAGCAGCACACTTTATAAGAATGACTATGATTTAAGTGAGTTCCATAAAATAAGAAAATACAGATAAAAGTTTTTTTTTAAATTGCATTACCAATATTTTTATTATTATTATCATTATTATTATTATTATTCTTATTATTTTAACAATAATTATTTTAAAATTGGTCCCTTACAGGAAGAACGTGACTGGAACTACGTCGCTATGGTGATGGACCGCCTCTTTCTGTACATCTTCACAACTGCGTGCGTCTGTGGAACCATCGGCATCTTTCTAAACGCGCCATCTCTGTACGACCCCTGGGAAGCCATGACAAGAGACAACTTTAACTGCTCAAAAAGATGGGCAGCGTTGGTTTAGGTTTTGACTGGTCTTTTTTCATTACAATGAACTGTTGGTGTGCGATCTGGAAGATGAACCTCGTATAGTAGCATCTATTATAATGTTAGTATTGGAGAAGATATAAATGCGTAATTTGAAGCATTACATATTTCTTCTACTAAACGTTATGCTCTCATTTGTATTTTTTTTTTAAATCATAAAAAAAAACATATTTTCATCAGGACTATAATAAATACATTATATTTATTTTTTACCATGATAACAAACACAAAAATACGATCAACATAGTATTATTAATTGACAAAAACGTACATATGAAAATGAACAAAACTCATCCACGAAAAAGCAATACGTTAATAATACATATGACAATACACATATTTTAGTGCGCAGAACACCTTATCCTTTACGACTTGCATTCATTAAACTATACCTTTCACGAGTGCTTTGTGCAATATTTCTTTCCACTCTATCTACCGGTTTTTCATGCGTCAAGCACCCCACGCATGTTTCTAACAGTACGCTTCATTCCTCTGACTGCGGTTGTGGATTGGCACTCGCCTGTGTTTCCTGTTGTTGGATGTCAGGTTAATCATTGGAAATACATTTCTTTGCGTTCTTACCACGTCCGGTTTGGTATGGGTTTTAATGCACAATTAGCAGCTTGTTGAAATCTGGCTTGAAAAACCAGGGACTCTTAACCCATTTATGCCTAGCGTCTAGAAAAAAAGGCCTTCGCAAACAGCGTAGACCCAGATGAGACGCCGCATGATGCGGCGCCTCATCAGGGCTCTGCGCTGTTTGCTAACAGGAATTTCTGTAAGATATATTCTAAATATAGAAATAAATATACTAGACATCCCTAATTTTGAAAATAAATTGATCCAATTTAGAAGGATAGGAGAGTCCACTAGGCATTAATGGATTAATATTTCACATTTTCTAAATTCAGAACATACCAATACAGAAGAGTATTCAGTTGTGTTCTCAAAAGAAAGATTTTTTTTAAACGTATTATCAAATACAAAAATAACATTCTTAATAAAGCATGATGTGTTAAGGACAAAATAGCAAATGATTATTTTGCTTCATTAAGAATACCTTTTTAAACCTTAGATTTGTTCTAATGAGGCGGACTCGTTTGTATTAGTAATTGTTTAATTTCTATTTGGGACATGCATTTAATTAAAAAAAAGGAAATGTATAATACAGTTTGTTTTGAGAATAGCATCGTATCTAAAAAAAATATGGACACAAACACAAAGTTTATTACGAAAAATCTATTTGTTTTTTTCTAACCTCTGTTTCCAAAGACCACACAATAAACCAGCATAAGAAATAAAAGCTAATAAGGCTGTGATAGTCACATATGCGCAAATTTCTTGACCTTGACATTTTTTTATATTCTTGTTATAAAATTAAAGGGACATTTTCACGTTTTGGTAAATTGAAACCTGTGAACTATTAAGCGTTGCAACGCGAAGCGATTGAATTATTTGGAGATTTCTGTTGTTGTCGTTATATTTTGTGACACTAAGAAGATTGCTTATATAAAGTATAAATACATCATTAACTGTATGAGCACGGATGGCCGAGTGGGCTTTTACTTCAGGGGTCAGTGGTTCGAGCCCGTTGAGGGTTTCTTTTTTTCTTTTATTTCATTATCTTTTTCATTTTACTAGAGCTTTTAGATCCAATGTTTACATTTATTTATATAAAGTATTTAATGAAAAACTTCAATACATGCCAAAATCTGTGAAAAGGTCCTTTAAATTCAGCATATCAATAAGTCATTCATGAGGAGCATCAGAATTGTGCTTCCGATTCAGATACTTAACAGTGTCAATCAAAATCGGGATCGCATATGGGATTAGTGCGATGACGACCAATTTTCAATATGAAGAACAAGTGGACACATTTTAAAAAATATTTAACACAGCTTAATAATACCGAGCATGGGTTACATACATGTAGGGTGTTGGTGGATGTTACACACGTTACCTTATTTACACAGAAAAGAAAACGCGAACGATAATCAATAATTCTTAAATATGTTTTCACATCCTAACATAATATAATTAAAGACCAATATTATTGAAAATATAAACTACCCTACACCGCCAGTGTACTACACAAAATCCTATCCATTCATTAAATGTTAAGTTATAAAAATATGAGGATACGAATAACCTATTGTTAATATCTTTTACAAGACTAAACTTTCATCTTGCTGTAAACAATATTGTTTCTATCACAAAAATAAATTGTATGTATAGATAAAGTCATGTAATAGACAAGACTGCATCGGATGGGAGCATCCGTATTGTATGTGGTGATGCACCTGTTGCGTAACAGACAATGAAGGCTCATCGGGTACCACGGAGGAGTTCGTATTTTATATTTACCCATATCTATATATTCTCAAAAACTGGATGTGTGTGAGAGATCGGATGTTGGCATTGATTTCATAGAGACGCATGTCCATGTCATCAACGCTTACGAAATGCGTAAGTAAGACAGCGCCCGTCCTGTCCACTGCTCATGCATACATATCGTCAATAACTAATGATTTATGACAAGAAAGGTCAGATATTCTTATTAAGCAACATGCGCATTCATGTGATCATGTTTTTGTGTAATCATTGAGCCGCGTTTGAGAAAACTGGGATAATGCATGTGCGTAAGTGTGTCCCAGATTAGCCTGTGCAGTCCGCACAGGCTAATCAGGGACGACACTTCCGCTTTTATGACATTTTTTCATTTAAATGAAGTCCTTTCTGAGCAAAAAAATCCAATTAAGCCGGAAAGTGTCGTACTGATTAGCCTGTGCGGACATCACAGGCTTATATGGGACGACACTTTACGCACATGCATTATGCCCAGATTTCTCAGAACGCGACTCATTTATTGCAAGGGATGTTGACTTCCAATTGACCAAGTGCAAAGTATATTGTCACGAGCCGAGCGGTAGCTGTGATTTTTTCTTCAATTTTTCCAAACTTGAAGCTTTTGTTCAAGTTTAACAAAGAACTAAATGGACTCTGATAAACAGTAAACTAAGAATCACATGTTTGCCCTATAAGTTGTTTAAAATTGTAAAAAATACTTAACTCAAGATTTAAAGCATTTCCAGAATTATTCAATTAACAATTAACATCTACCTGTGATGGTTCATGCAGAAAAATGCTTCATGGTGGCATTAAGTAAACATCCCATGCAATTACGTTTTTAGAGTATTTAAAGCATTGCAAATACTTGAACTTTGACCAGCTTAACAGCATCCAAGACTCAAGAGCGACCATTTAACTTCAAGAAAGCGGTTTGACATGTTCGATACTATTTAATTGTTGACAGACGATACAGATTTGCAAAAAGCAAAAATCTAACGACCAAAAGTTAATTATTTGTTATAATGATTCATTGTCATATATTTATAAAAGAGTTGAGGTTGTAATATTTTTATGAAAATTACTCACGACTCCAAAGGAATATAGGATACATGTTCGAAATGCATTAAAACGTCGTTTATGATATTTATCTGCTGGTGTCCATCTGTAGAACGATCAATTTAATGTCAAAATGTGTTATGTCGTGTTCCCTTTGCAGTTTTTATGACTCTGTACTGTGACATATATCAAAACAAACACACTGATGTTTTCTTCGTTTATTTAATAGTATAAAGCAGATACGTCCTCCGACATTAGTAACACTTGTGAAATTGTTTTAACATAATAAAAATATAATTACAAGTATAAACTGCCGTAAGTGTTTCTTTTGTTCAAAGATTCTATTTACATGTTTGTGTGGCTAGTTTCTTCCAATAGTAATACGAACTTGCACACCACACTTTTTTTCCAAACGATTTGATGCATTTGATGCATTTTAAATATTAACAGAAAATATAACCAAACAGAACGTACCATGAATCATTATTAGAAAGCAGTCACATGCGCTAGCACTTTACACTCTATAACTCATTAACTTAAAAGTATATATCACGTTGAAATGGATTATATGACTGATTCATGTATACTACCATGATTTATCTCAATAGTTGTAATATTCACAGTTTGGCAGAATCAAACGATACATATGCATGAGTTTTATTATAATATATACAAACCATTGTAGACATTGAATATAATCGGTAATGAGGATCTAAAAACACAATGAATGTCCGAAACAAGTCGTAACATTATAACTAACCATTTTTTTGTAACACATTCCAAATAAGTTAAACATAAACAAGCAGTGTAAAGAGCGTTTTTAAATTAAAAATATATATTGTGAATATTTCTTAGTCCGTAACGCAGGCAAATATTTCCACATAAAACATATGTTGTTAATAGTGAATTACTGTTTCAAATCCCTGTTGTGTATATCTTTAAGTATCGTCAATTAGGAATATAAGAAATCGTTAAAATGTTCTTATCTAGACTTATCTAGAACTACCGAGAGACGATATATGATTTTTTTGGCATTTTAATGTTTACATCCACTCAACTCTACAGGGGAGTCTGATAGATCATATCGAAATCTATGTACGCTAAATTTAATTCGTGATGAAACATGTGCAGCGATAAGACATCAACTATCAAAAAGGCATTGATCACGTCATATAAGCAGTTCAAATGCTCTTTTTATAGCACGAATGCTATGTAAATTGGAATTTTAATTGGTTTGCACCTTTTGATTTTAAGCAAACACTTTTAACATCTAAATCTTATTCAGATAGACACAAAAATCATGTAAATATTTTATGTGTTTTTCTTTGTGTCGTAAGCACGAAGTGGACTCGCCAAACTCATTTAGTGGTCCGAAATCTCAGAACTATGACTGAGGTGTATATTCAATGTTGCGTGTGTGTCTCTGATATCTGTTGTTCTCGGATTCCCCCCGACCATTACCGTTCCGTGT
>NC_068358.1:51033516-51060708 GCF_020536995.1 Dreissena polymorpha | reverse complement strand
TGTTTAAGTCCGACGGCGACATCCTTTCAAGCCAGAGCATTAACCGTAAGCATTTTGTGAGAAAACATACCAACACAAGCTAATTGTAGGGTTACAAGTAGCAAATTAACTCACTGTACTGCATACATGCTCAAGAACAAGGATAAACATTTAAAGTGCCAACTTCCGCTGCCAGCAAGCACGAGCTTTACGTGTCGGACGCGGAACTATAGATTCAACTTAACGGGGAATTGCACAACGGCAAGGGTTTGAGTGACCACAAACCTGATTATGCAGTATTTCACACCTTAAGCATCATTAATATGCTTATTTGCTTGTGTACATGATAATAATTAGTATTATTACCTGTTTTGCCATCATAACCTTATGCAGTGGCCCTCGGCTTAGTCGCAGACATTCCTCTACCTGAAAAAGTAAAATACCCAATTGAAATAGATATAAAATGAAAAAAAAAACACATGCATTTATTATTTAAGTGTATTTCTATGAATAATATGAAGTGATAAAGCTTGTTATATTCATGATTGTACTAAATATGAAGGCTGGCTCAGCTAGCATCTGCTGCACTGTCCAAATTGTAAAATTGTCCGCCATTCCATGTCGGTGAATGGGGCTCTGTTTGAATGTTAATGCTTTACGCACAAGCTATTGTTGCGTTACTGGATCACGGAGACCCAGGCGTTGAATTCTGACTTCATGTAGCACATTAATGCTACACGGTCAACCAATATGCCTTTGAACTTAAGTTGGAAAGCAATTTAGCCCTTATTCGGCTATATAAGGGTGGAGGGTCAACTTGAAAAACAACTATTCCAGGTCAAATCATCTGAATTCATGCATTTATGCACTTATAATCTTCTCTTTTGCTAAGAAATGACCAAAAATCAGCTTTCCCAGTCATATTTTGCACTTGCAGATGATATTTCATTTTTACCCTAAAGTTAGTTTAGGTCACAATATACCAAAATATTTCCTTAACAATTCATGTAAAATCAACAACTTCAACGAAAAATAAAGTCAAACTTTTGCGCGTAGACAACCCCCCATACCCTACCTTTTCTTAAAGAGCATGCCAAGCCGAATGGATTTAAACATAAAAAGATAGGTCATGCAGTATGTAAGAAAGAACTCGACGCGAATCAACGGTCACTGTTTTAAAGGCCACCTTTTTACCGGCTGATCTCCAGTTGATGAGGGTTTCCCGCCATCTGTCAAAATCTCATGTAGTCTCCAACCTATAAGCAAAACACTGAATTTGTAGTATACACAATGTTTTCCCCTACCACATGCACACAGAAATACTTCAAACATAAAGTCATGGCAAGTGCACATACAGAGAATTGTGTCTTCAAATAAATGACGTTCCATTTTTTAGAGGGTATAGCATTGAACACCAAAATGATTTAGTATATTGTAACCTAAAGGAGAAATATATTTGATTAAAACTGTGTTTTTCTTGCATATATTATCTTCCTATTCATATTGCACCAATCTATTAAAGTTTGGCTGGATTATCTGTCCAATTTGGCCATTTTATATCATATTTTCACACGCTGGTGTTTTCCGTCCGAAGAATGGCGATTTTAGGCCTGTTAAAGCTTAAATGTCCCTTTAAGATTTAAGCTGTTGTGTTCAATATCTGCAACAAAATACCAAAACAAACCAAATGGATAGGCAACCGGGGGCTTATGCGGGTGGGGAAAAAATGAATTTGTTAGATATTTTCACTCTAAGCAATTTTGATAATGTCTTTTTAGTTGTTTTTTTTAATAACCCCAAAAATGTCAATTTCAAAGCAAAAAAAAATCCAATTTCATCCAAAACAATAAAAAAAAAGTAAATGAGAGATCAAAGATACTTTGAAGTGTAGAAATCAATAAGCATCCAATAACTTTTTTGTTGCACAACAATAAAAGTGTGAAATCTTGAAAAGCGCCTTGTCGCTCGGAGCCCCTTTATTTACCAGCAGCCAATGATATATTCTAGCATATAATGTCATGGGTGCCTTTAAACTGCAGCAGATGGTCAATATGCACTGCCAGCTCTCATTTAGAGGTTCAAGAGAATACAAAATTATATATTTGGGCAAAAAATAAGTACTTTTGACTTATTTTTATGGTGGCAAATCAGGTCAAATGGAGGTTCATAACCGAGCGAAAGAAAAAAAATGCTCATGTTGGGGGTTTAGACCGGAAGGAAAGGTTAAAATGAACAAGATACATATATGTAGGCAAGAATTAAAAGCTTAGCAATGAGGTTCCCATTACTAGCAGGGCAAGAAAGGGAGCTCAGATCAATGTAGGCTTCCTGAAAGGGGTTTCTAGTACTTTTCTTATGGGCACAACAGCTTCACGCAGAATTCTCAACAACAAATATCATCGATCCATGTCACCTTTGTATGCAAAGACACGCGAATAAGGTCAATCTTCCCTTACATCACTGAATGAGAGAAGCATGTACCAAATAAAAAAACAAAACTGGTTGCTGAAAGTGCCAAATTTTGGCAAAAAGATCTCTCTTAGGTAAATGATGAAGGGGACACTTGCTACAACAATCCTATGTTTAAGTCCGACGCGACATCCTTTCAAGCCAGAACATTAACAGTAAGCATTTTTGTGAGAAAACAATACCAAACACAAGCTAATTGTAGGGTTACAAGTGCAAATTAACTCAGCTGTACTGCATACATGCTCAGGAACAAGGATAAACCTGTTAAGTGCCAACTTCCGCTGGCCAGCAAAGCACGAGCTTTACGTGTCGGGACGCGGAACTATAGATTCAACTGAACGGGAATTGCACAACGGCAAGGGTTTGAGTGACCACAAACCTGATTATGGCAGTTAGTTCCACACCTTAAGCATCATTAATATGCTTATTTGCTTGTGTACATGATAATAATTAGTATTAGTACCTGTTTGCCATCAATAACCCTTATGCAGTGGCCCTCGGCTTAGTCGCAGACATTCCTCTAACCTGAAAAAGTAAAAATACCCAATTGAAATAGATATAAAATGAAAAAAAACACATGCATTTATGTATTTTAAGTGTATTTCTATGAATAATATGAAGTGATAAAGCTTGTTATATTCATGATTGTACTAAATATGAAGGCTGGCTCAGCTAGGCATCTGCTGCACTGTCCAAATTGTAAAATTGTCCACCATTCCATGTCGGTGAAATGGGGCTCTGTTTGAATGTTAATGCTTTACGCACAAGCTATTGTTGCGTTACTGGATCACGGAGACCCAGGCGTTGAATTCTGACTTCATGTAGCACATTAATGCTACAACGGTCAACCAATATGCCTTTGAATTTAAGTTGGAAAGCAATTTAGCCCTTATTCGGCTATATAAGGGTGGAGGGTCAACTTGAAAAACAACTATTCCAGGTCAAATCATCTGAATTCATGCATTTAATGCACTTATAATCTTCTCTTTTGCTAAGAAATGACCAAAAATCAGCTCTCCCAGTCATATTTTGCACTTGCAGATGATATTTCATTTTTCCCTAAAGTTAGTTTAGGTCACAATATACCAAAATATTTCCTTAACAAATTCATGTAAAATCAACAACTTCAACGAAAAATAAAGTCAAACTTTTGCGCGTAGACACCCCCATACCCTACCTTTTCTTAAAGAGCATGCCAAGCCGAATGGATTTAAACAATAAAAAAGATAGGTCATGCAGTATGTAAGAAAGAACTCGACGCGAATCAACGGTCACTGTTTAAGGCCACCTTTTTACCGGCTGATCTCCAGTTGATGAGGGTTTCCCGCCATCTGTCAAAATCTCATGTAGTCTCCAACCTATAAGCAAAACACTGAATTTGTAGTATACAACAATGTTTTCCCTACCACATGCACACAGAAATATTCAAAAATAAAGTCATGGCAAGTGCACATACAGAGAATTGTGTCTTCAAATAAATGACGTTCCATTTTTTAGAGGGTATAGCATTGAACACCAAAATGATTTAGTATATTGTAACCTAAAGGAGAAATATATTCTGATTAAAATGTGTTTTTCTTGCATATTATTATCTTCCTATTCATATTGCACCAATCTATTAAGTTTGGCTGGATTATCTGTCCATTTGGCCATTTTTATATCATATTTTCACACGCTGGTGTTTTCCGTCCGAAGAAGGCGATTTTAGGCCTGTTAAAGCTTAAATGTCCCTTTAAGATTTAAAGCTGTTGTGTTCAATATCTGCAACAAAATACCAAAACAAACCAAATGGATAGGCACCGGGGGCTTATGCGGGGTGGGGAAAAAATGAATTTGTTAGATATTTTCACTCTAAGCAATTTTGATAATGTCTTTTTAGTTGTTTTTTTAATAACCCCAAAAATGTCAATTTCAAAGCAAAAAAAAATCCAATTTCATCCAAAACAATAAAAAAAGTAAAATTGAGAGATCAAAGATACTTTGAAGTGTAGAAATCAATAAGCATCCAATAACTTTTTGTTGCACAACAATAAAAGTGTGAAATCTTGAAAGCGCCTTGTCGCTCGGAGCCCCTTTATTTACCAGCAGCCAATGATATATTCTAGCATATAATGTCATGGGTGCCTTTAAACTGCAGCAGATGGTCAATATGCACTGCCAGCTCTCATTTAGAGGTTCAAGAGAATACAAAATTATATATTTTGGGCAAAAAATAAGTACTTTTGACTATTTTTATGGTGGCAATCAGGTCAAAATGGAGGTTCATAACCGAGCGAAAGAAAAAAATGCTCATGTTGGGGGTTTAGACCGGAAGGAAAGGTTAAAATGAACAAGATACATATATGTAGGCAAGAATTATAAAGCTTAGCAATGAGGTTCCATGTACTAGCAGGGCAAGAAAGGGAGCTCAGATCAATGTAGGCTTCCTGAAAGGGGTTTCTAGTACTTCTTATGGGCACACAGCTTCACGCAGAATTCTCAACACAACAAATATCATCGATCCATGTCACCTTTGTATGCAAAGACACGCGAATAAGGTCAATTCTTCCCTTACATCACTGAATGAGAGAAGCATGTACCAAATAAAAAACAAAACTGGTTGCTGAAAGTGCCAAATTTTGGCAAAAAGATCTCTCTTAGGTAAATGATGAAGGGGACACTTGCTACAACAATCCTATGTTTAAGTCCGACGCGACATCCTTTCAAGCCAGAACATTAACAGTAAGCATTTTGTGAGAAAACAATACCAAACACAAGCTAATTGTAGGGTTACAAGTAGCAAATTAACTCAGCTGTACTGCATACATGCTCAGGAACAAGGATAAACCTGTTAAGTGCCAACTTCCGCTGCCAGCAAAGCACGAGCTTACGTGTCGGGACGCGGAACTATAGATTCAAACTGAACGGGGAATTGCACAACGGCAAGGGTTTGAGTGACCACAAACCTGATTATGGCAGTATTTCACACCTTAAGCATCATTAATATGCTTATTTGCTTGTGTACATGATAATAATTTAGTATTATTACCTGTTTTGCCATCAATAACCCTTATGCAGTGGCCCTCGGCTTAGTCGCAGACATTCCTCTACCGGAAAAAGTAAAAATACCCAATTGAAATAGATATAAAATGAAAAAAAACACATGCATTTATGTATTTTAAGTGTATTTCTATAAATAATATGAAGTGATAAAGCTTGTTATATTCATGATTGTACTAAATATGAAGGCTGGCTCAGCTAAGCATCTGCTTGCACTGTCCAAATTGTAAAATTGTCCGCCATTCCATGTCGGTGAAATGGGGTTCTGTTTGAATGTTAATGCTTTACGCACAAGCTATTGTTGCGTTACTGGATCACGGAGACCCAGGCGTTGAATTCTGACTTCATGTAGCACATAAATGCTACACGGTCAACCAATATGCCTTTGAATTTAAGTTGGAAAGCAATTTAGCCCTTATTCGGCTATATAAGGGTGGAGGGTCAACTTGAAAAACAACTATTCCAGGTCAAATCATCTGAATTCATGCATTTAATGCACTTATAATCTTCTCTTTTGCTAAGAAATGACCAAAAATCAGCTTTCCCAGTCATATTTTGCACTTGCAGATGATATTTCATTTTTCCCTAAAGTTAATTTAGGTCACAATATACCAAAATATTTCCTTAACAAATTCAATGTAAAATCAACAACTTCAACGAAAAATAAAGTCAAACTTTTGCGCGTAGACACCCCCATACCCTACCTTTTCTTAAAGAGCATGCCAAGCCGAATGGATTTAAACAATAAAAAAGATAGGTCATGCAGTATGTAAGAAAGAACTCGACGCGAATCAACGGTCACTGTTTTAAGGCCACCTTTTTAACCGGCTGATCTCCAGTTGATGAGGGTTTCCCGCCATCTGTCAAAATCTCATGTAGTCTCCAACCTATAAGCAAAACACTGAATTTGTAGTATACAACAATGTTTTCCCTACCACATGCACACAGAAATATTAAAAAATAAAGGCATGGCAAGTGCACATACAGAGAATTGTGTCTTCAAATAAATGACGTTCCATTTTTTAGAGGGTATAGCATTGAACACCAAAATGATTAAGTATATTGTAACCTAAAGGAGAAATGTATTCTGATTAAAATGTGTTTTTCTTGCATATTATTATCTTCCTATTCATATTGCACCAATATATTAAGTTTGGCTGGATTATCTGTCCATTTGGCCATTTTATATCATATTTTCACACGCTGGTGTTTTCCGTCCGAAGAAGGCGATTTTAGGCCTGTTAAAGCTTAAATGTCCCTTTAAGATTTAAAGCTGTTGTGTTCAATATCTGCAACAAAATACCAAAACAAACCAAATGGATAGGCACCGGGGGCTTATGCGGGGTGGGGAAAAATGAATTTGTAAGATATTTTCACTCTAAGCAATTTTGATAATGTCTTTTTAGTTGTTTTTTTTAATAACCCCAAAAATGTCAATTTCAAAGCAAAAAAAAATCCAATTTCATCCAAAACAATAAAAAAAAAGTAAAATTGAGAGATCAAAGATACTTTGAAGTGTAGAAATCAATAAGCATCCAATAACTTTTTGTTGCACAACAATAAAAGTGTGAAATCTTGAAAGCGCCTTGTCGCTCGGAGCCCCTTTATTTACCAGCAGCCAATGATATATTCTAGCATATAATGTCATGGGTGCCTTTAAACTGCAGCAGATGGTCAATATGCACTGCCAGCTCTCATTTAGAGGTTCAAGAGAATACAAAATTATATATTTTGGGCAAAAAATAAGTACTTTTGACTATTTTTATGGTGGCAATCAGGTCAAAATGGAGGTTCATAACCGAGCGAAAGAAAAAAATGCTCATGTTGGGGGTTTAGACCGGAAGGAAAGGTTAAAATGAACAAGATACATATATGTAGGCAAGAATTATAAGCTTAGCAATGAGGTTCCATGTACTAGCAGGGCAAGAAAGGGAGCTCAGATCAATGTAGGCTTCCTGAAAGGGGTTTCTAGTACTTCTTCTGGGCACACAGCTTCACGCAGAATTCTCAACACAACAAATATCATCGATCCATGTCACCTTTGTATGCAAAGACACGCGAATAAGGTCAATTCTTTCCTTACATCACTGAATGAGAGAAGCATGTACCAAATAAAAAACAAAACTGGTTGCTGAAAGTGCCAAATTTTGGCAAAAAGATCTCTCTTAGGTAAATGATGAAGGGGACACTTGCTACAACAATCCTATGTTTAAGTCCGACGCGACATCCTTTCAAGCCAGAACATTAACAGTAAGCATTTTGTGAGAAAACAATACCGAACACAAGCTAATTGTAGGGTTACAAGTAGCAAATTAACTCAGCTGTACTGCATACATGCTCAGGAACAAGGATAAACCTGTTAAGTGCCAACTTCCGCTGCCAGCAAAGCACGAGCTATACGTGTCGGGACGCGGAACTATAGATTCAAACTGAACGGGGAATTGCACAACGGCAAGGGTTTGAGTGACCACAAACCTGATTATGGCAGTATTTCACACCTTAAGCATCATTAATATGCTTATTTGCTTGTGTACATGATAATAATTTAGTATTATTACCTGTTTTGCCATCAATAACCCTTATGCAGTGGCCCTCGGCTTAGTCGCAGACATTCCTCTACCTGAAAAAGTAAAAATACCCAATTGAAATAGATATAAAATTAAAAAAAACACATGCATTTATGTATTTTAAGTGTATTTCTATGAATAATATGAAGTGATAAAGCTTGTTATATTCATGATTGTACTAAATATGAAGGCTGGCTCAGCTAAGCATCTGCTGCACTGTCCAAATTGTAAAATTGTCCGCCATTCCATGTCGGTGAAATGGGGTTCTGTTTGAATGTTAATGCTTTACGCACAAGCTATTGTTGCGTTACTGGATCACGGAGACCCAGGCGTTGAATTCTGACTTCATGTAGCACATTAATGCTACACGGTCAACCAATATGCCTTTGAATTTAAGTTGGAAAGCAATTTAGCCCTTATTCGGCTATATAAGGGTGGAGGGTCAACTTGAAAAACAACTATTCCAGGTCAAATCATCTGAATTCATGCATTTAATGCACTTATAATCTTCTCTTTTGCTAAGAATTGACCAAAAATCAGCTTTTCCAGTCATATTTTGCACTTGCAGATGATATTTCATTTTTCCCTAAAGTTAGTTTAGGTCACAATATACCAAAATATTTCCTTAACAAATTCAATGTAAAATCAACAACTTCAACGAAAAATAAAGTCAAACTTTTGCGCGTAGACACCCCCATACCCTACCTTTTCTTAAAGAGCATGCCAAGCCGAATGGATTTAAACAATAAAAAAGATAGGTCATGCAGTATGTAAGAAAGAACTCGACGCGAATCAACGGTCACTGTTTTAAGGCCACCTTTTTACCGGCTGATCTCCAGTTGATGAGGGTTTCCCGCCATCTGTCAAAATCTCATGTAGTCTCCAACCTATAAGCAAAACACTGAATTTGTAGTATACAACAATGTTTTCCCTACCACATGCACACAGAAATATTCAAAAATAAAGTCATGGCAAGTGCACATACAGAGAATTGTGTCTTCAAATAAATGACGTTCCATTTTTTAGAGGGTATAGCATTGAACACCAAAATGATTTAGTATATTGTAACCTAAAGGAGAAATGTATTCTGATTAAAATGTGTTTTTCTTGCATATTATTATCTTCCTATTCATATTGCACCAATCTATTAAGTTTGGCTGGATTATCTGTCCATTTGGCCATTTTATATCATATTTTCACACGCTGGTGTTTTCCGTCCGAAGAAGGCGATTTTAGGCCTGTTAAAGCTTAAATGTCCCTTTAAGATTTAAAGCTGTTGTGTTCAATATCTGCAACAAAATACCAAAACAAACCAAATGGATAGGCACCGGGGGCTTATGCGGGGTGGGGAAAAAATGAATTTGTAGATATTTTCACTCTAAGCAATTTTGATAATGTCTTTTTAGTTGTTTTTTTTAATAACCCCAAAAATGTCAATTTCAAAGCAAAAAAAATCCAATTTCATCCAAAACAATAAAAAAAAGTAAAATTGAGAGATCAAAGAAACTTTGAAGTGTAGAAATCAATAAGCATCCAATAACTTTTTGTTGCACAACAATAAAAGTGTGAAATCTTGAAAGCGCCTTGTCGCTCGGAGCCCCTTTATTTACCAGCAGCCAATGATATATTCTAGCATATAATGTCATGTGTGCCTTTAAACTGCAGCAGATGGTCAATATGCACTGCCAGCACTCATTTAGAGGTTCAAGAGAATACAAAATTATATATTTTGGGCAAAAAATAAGTACTTTTGACTATTTTTATGGTGGCAATCAGGTCAAAATGGAGGTTCATAACCGAGCGAAAGAAAAAAATGCTCATGTTGGGGGTTTAGACCGGAAGGAAAGGTTAAAATGAACAAGATACATATATGTAGGCAAGAATTATAAGCTTAGCAATGAGGTTCCATGTACTAGCAGGGCAAGAAAGGGAGCTCAGATCAATGTAGGCTTCCTGAAAGGGGTTTCTAGTACTTCTTCTGGGCACACAGCTTCACGCAGAATTCTCAACACAACAAATATCATCGTTCCATGTCACCTTTGTATGCAAAGACACGCGAATAAGGTCAATTCTTTCCTTACATCACTGAATGAGAGAAGCATGTACCAAATAAAAAACAAAACTGGTTGCTGAAAGTGCCAAATTTTGGCAAAAAGATCTCTCTTAGGTAAATGATGAAGGGGACACTTGCTACAACAATCCTATGTTTAAGTCCGACGCGACATCCTTTCAAGCCAGAACATTAACAGTAAGCATTTTGTGAGAAAACAATACCAAACACAAGCTAATTGTAGAGTTACAAGTAGCAAATTAACTCAGCTGTACTGCATACATGCTCAGGAACAAGGATAAACCTGTTAAGTGCCAACTTCCGCTGCCAGCAAAGCACGAGCTATACGTGTCGGGACGCGGAACTATAGATTCAAACTGAACGGGGAATTGCACAACGGCAAGGGTTTGAGTGACCACAAACCTGATTATGGCAGTATTTCACACCTTAAGCATCATTAATATGCTTATTTGCTTGTGTACATGATAATAATTTAGTATTATTACCTGTTTTGCCATCAATAACCCTTATGCAGTGGCCCTCGGCTTAGTCGCAGACATTCCTCTACCTGAAAAAGTAAAAATACCCAATTGAAATAGATATAAAATGAAAAAAAAACACATGCATTTATGTATTTTAAGTGTATTTCTATGAATAATATGAAGTGATAAAGCTTGTTATATTCATGATTGTACTAAATATGAAGGCTGGCTCAGCTAAGCATCTGCTGCACTGTCCAAATTGTAAAATTGTCCGCCATTCCATGTCGGTGAAATGGGGTTCTGTTTGAATGTTAATGCTTTACGCACAAGCTATTGTTGCGTTACTGGATCACGGAGACCCAGGCGTTGAATTCTGACTTCATGTAGCACATAAATGCTACACGGTCAACCAATATGCCTTTGAATTTAAGTTGGAAAGCAATTTAGCCCTTATTCGGCTATATAAGGGTGGAGGGTCAACTTGAAAAACAACTATTCCAGGTCAAATCATCTGAATTCATGCATTTAATGCACTTATAATCTTCTCTTTTGCTAAGAATTGACCAAAAATCAGCTTTTCCAGTCATATTTTGCACTTGCAGATGATATTTCATTTTTCCCTAAAGTTAGTTTAGGTCACAATATACCAAAATATTTCCTTAACAAATTCAATGTAACATCAACAACTTCAACGAAAAATAAAGTCAAACTTTTGCGCGTAGACACCCCATACCCTACCTTTTCTTAAAGAGCATGCCAAGCCGAATGGATTTAAACAATAAAAAAGATAGGTCATGCAGTATGTAAGAAAGAACTCGACGCGAATCAACGGTCCCTGTTTTAAGGCCACCTTTTTACCGGCTGATCTCCAGTTGATGAGGGTTTCCCGCCATCTGTCAAAATCTCATGTAGTCTCCAACCTATAAGCAAAACACTGAATTTGTAGTATACAACAATGTTTTCCCTACCACATGCACACAAAAATATTCAAAAATAAAGTCATGGCAAGTGCACATACAGAGAATTGTGTCTTCAAATAAATGACGTTCCATTTTTTAGAGGGTATAGCATTGAACACCAAAATGATTAATATTGTAACCTAAAGGAGAAATGTATTCTGATTAAAATGTGTTTTTCTTGCATATTATTATCTTCCTATTCATATTGCACCAATCTATTAAGTTTGGCTGGATTATCTGTCCATTTGGCCATTTTATATCATATTTTCACACGCTGGTGTTTTCCGTCCGAAGAAGGCGATTTTAGGCCTGTTAAAGCTTAAATGTCCCTTTAAGATTTAAAGCTGTTGTGTTCAATATCTGCAACAAAATACCAAAACAAACCAAATGGATAGGCACCGGGGGCTTATGCGGGGTGGGGAAAAAATGAATTTGTAAGATATTTTCACTCTAAGCAATTTTGATAATGTCTTTTTAGTTGTTTTTTTTAATAACCCCAAAAATGTCAATTTCAAAGCAAAAAAAATCCAATTTCATCCAAAACAATAAAAAAAAAAGTAAAATTGAGAGATCAAAGAAACTTTGAAGTGTAGAAATCAATAAGCATCCAATAACTGTTTGTTGCACAACAATAAAAGTGTGAAATCTTGAAAGCGCCTTGTCGCTCGGAGCCCCTTTATTTACCAGCAGCCAATGATATATTCTAGCATATAATGTCATGTGTGCCTTTAAACTGCAGCAGATGGTCAATATGCACTGCCAGCTCTCATTTAGAGGTTCAAGAGAATACAAAATTATATATTTTGGGCAAAAAATAAGTACTTTTGACTATTTTTATGGTGGCAATCAGGTCAAAATGGAGGTTCATAACCGAGCGAAAGAAAAAAATGCTCATGTTGGGGGTTTAGACCGGAAGGAAAGGTTAAAATGAACAAGATACATATATGTAGGCAAGAATTATAAGCTTAGCAATGAGGTTCCATGTACTAGCAGGGCAAGAAAGGGAGCTCAGATCAATGTAGGCTTCCTGAAAGGGGTTTCTAGTACTTCTTCTGGGCACACAGCTTCACGCAGAATTCTCAACACAACAAATATCATCGATCCATGTCACCTTTGTATGCAAAGACACGCGAATAAGGTCAATTCTTTCCTTACATCACTGAATGAGAGAAGCATGTACCAAATAAAAAACAAAACTGGTTGCTGAAAGTGCCAAATTTTGGCAAAAAGATCTCTCTTAGGTAAATGATGAAGGGGACACTTGCTACAACAATCCTATGTTTAAGTCCGACGCGACATCCTTTCAAGCCAGAACATTAACAGTAAGCATTTTGTGAGAAAACAATACCAAACACAAGCTAATTGTAGGGTTACAAGTAGCAAATTAACTCAGCTGTACTGCATACATGCTCAGGAACAAGGATAAACCTGTTAAGTGCCAACTTCCGCTGCCAGCAAAGCACGAGCTATACGTGTCGGGACGCGGAACTATAGATTCAAACTGAACGGGGAATTGCACAACGGCAAGGGTTTGAGTGACCACAAACCTGATTATGGCAGTATTTCACACCTTAAGCATCATTAATATGCTTATTTGCTTGTGTACATGATAATAATTTAGTATTATTACCTGTTTTGCCATCAATAACCCTTATGCAGTGGCCCTCGGCTTAGTCGCAGACATTCCTCTACCTGAAAAAGTAAAAATACCCAATTGAAATAGATATAAAATGAAAAAAAACACATGCATTTATGTATTTTAAGTGTATTTCTATGAATAATATGAAGTGATAAAGCTTGTTATATTCATGATTGTACTAAATATGAAGGCTGGCTCAGCTAAGCATCTGCTGCACTGTCCAAATTGTAAAATTGTCCGCCATTCCATGTCGGTGAAATGGGGTTCTGTTTGAATGTTAATGCTTTACGCACAAGCTATTGTTGCGTTACTGGATCACGGAGACCCAGGCGTTGAATTCTGACTTCATGTAGCACATTGATGCTACACGGTCAACCAATATGCCTTTGAATTTAAGTTGGAAAGCAATTTAGCCCTTATTCGGCTATATAAGGGTGGAGGGTCAACTTGAAAAACAACTATTCCAGGTCAAATCATCTGAATTCATGCATTTAATGCACTTATAATCTTCTCTTTTGCTAAGAATTGACCAAAAATCAGCTTTTCCAGTCATATTTTGCACTTGCAGATGATATTTCATTTTTCCCTAAAGTTAGTTTAGGTCACAATATACCAAAATATTTCCTTAACAAATTCAATGTAAAATCAACAACTTCAACGAAAAATAAAGTCAAACTTTTGCGCGTAGACACCCCCATACCCTACCTTTTCTTAAAGAGCATGCCAAGCCGAATGGATTTAAACAATAAAAAAGATAGGTCATGCAGTATGTAAGAAAGAACTCGACGCGAATCAACGGTCACTGTTTTAAGGCCACCTTTTTACCGGCTGATCTCCAGTTGATGAGGGTTTCCCGCCATCTGTCAAAATCTCATGTAGTCTCCAACCTATAAGCAAAACACTGAATTTGTAGTATACAACAATGTTTTCCCTACCACATGCACACAAAAATATTCAAAAATAAAGTCATGGCAAGTGCACATACAGAGAATTGTGTCTTCAAATAAATGACGTTCCATTTTTTAGAGGGTATAGCATTGAACAGCAAAATGATTTAGTATATTGTAACCTAAAGGAGAAATGTATTCTGATTAAAATGTGTTTTTCTTGCATATTATTATCTTCCTATTCATATTGCACCAATCTATTAAGTTTGGCTGGATTATCTGTCCATTTGGCCATTTTATATCATATTTTCACACGCTGGTGTTTTCCGTCCGAAGAAGGCGATTTTAGGCCTGTTAAAGCTTAAATGTCCCTTTAAGATTTAAAGCTGTTGTGTTCAATATCTGCAACAAAATACCAAAACAAACCAAATGGATAGGCACCGGGGGCTTATGCGGGGTGGGGAAAAAATGAATTTGTAAGATATTTTCACTCTAAGCAATTTTGATAATGTCTTTTTAGTTGTTTTTTTTAATAACCCCAAAAATGTCAATTTCAAAGCAAAAAAAATCCAATTTCATCCAAAACAATAAAAAAAAAGTAAAATTGAGAGATCAAAGAAACTTTGAAGTGTAGAAATCAATAAGCATCCAATAACTTTTTGTTGCACAACAATAAAAGTGTGAAATCTTGAAAGCGCCTTGTCGCTCGGAGCCCCTTTATTTACCAGCAGCCAATGATATATTCTAGCATATAATGTCATGTGTGCCTTTAAACTGCAGCAGATGGTCAATATGCACTGCCAGCTCTCATTTAGAGGTTCAAGAGAATACAAAATTATATATTTTGGGCAAAAAATAAGTACTTTTGACTATTTTTATGGTGGCAATCAGGTCAAAATGGAGGTTCATAACCGAGCGAAAGAAAAAAATGCTCATGTTGGGGGTTTAGACCGGAAGGAAAGGTTAAAATGAACAAGATACATATATGTAGGCAAGAATTATAAGCTTAGCAATGAGGTTCCATGTACTAGCAGGGCAAGAAAGGGAGCTCAGATCAATGTAGGCTTCCTGAAAGGGGTTTCTAGTACTTCTTCTGGGCACACAGCTTCACGCAGAATTCTCAACACAACAAATATCATCGATCCATGTCACCTTTGTATGCAAAGACACGCGAATAAGGTCAATTCTTTCCTTACATCACTGAATGAGAGAAGCATGTACCAAATAAAAAACAAAACTGGTTGCTGAAAGTGCCAAATTTTGGCAAAAAGATCTCTCTTAGGTAAATGATGAAGGGGACACTTGCTACAACAATCCTATGTTTAAGTCCGACGCGACATCCTTTCAAGCCAGAACATTAACAGTAAGCATTTTGTGAGAAAACAATACCAAACACAAGCTAATTGTAGGGTTACAAGTAGCAAATTAACTCAGCTGTACTGCATACATGCTCAGGAACAAGGATAAACCTGTTAAGTGCCAACTTCCGCTGCCAGCAAAGCACGAGCTATACGTGTCGGGACGCGGAACTATAGATTCAAACTGAACGGGGAATTGCACAACGGCAAGGGTTTGAGTGACCACAAACCTGATTATGGCAGTATTTCACACCTTAAGCATCATTAATATGCTTATTTGCTTGTGTACATGATAATAATTTAGTATTATTACCTGTTTTGCCATCAATAACCCTTATGCAGTGGCCCTCGGCTTAGTCGCAGACATTCCTCTACCTGAAAAAGTAAAAATACCCAATTGAAATAGATATAAAATGAAAAAAAAACACATTCATTTATGTATTTTAAGTGTATTTCTATGAATAATATGAAGTGATAAAGCTTGTTATATTCATGATTGTACTAAATATGAAGGCTGGCTCAGCTAAGCATCTGCTGCACTGTCCAAATTGTAAAATTGTCCGCCATTCCATGTCGGTGAAATGGGGTTCTGTTTGAATGTTAATGCTTTACGCACAAGCTATTGTTGCGTTACTGGATCACGGAGACCCAGGCGTTGAATTCTGACTTCATGTAGCACATTGATGCTACACGGTCAACCAATATGCCTTTGAATTTAAGTTGGAAAGCAATTTAGCCCTTATTCGGCTATAAAAGGGTGGAGGGTCAACTTGAAAAACAACTATTCCAGGTCAAATCATCTGAATTCATGCATTTAATGCACTTATAATCTTCTCTTTTGCTAAGAATTGACCAAAAATCAGCTTTTCCAGTCATATTTTGCACTTGCAGATGATATTTCATTTTTCCCTAAAGTTAGTTTAGGTCACAATATACCAAAATATTTCCTTAACAAATTCAATGTAAAATCAACAACTTCAACGAAAACTAAAGTCAAACTTTTGCGCGTAGACACCCTCATACCCTACCTTTTCTTAAAGAGCATGCCAAGCCGAATGGATTTAAACAATAAAAAAGATAGGTCATGCAGTATGTAAGAAAGAACTCGACGCGAATCAACGGTCACTGTTGTAAAGCCACCTTTTTACCGGCTGATCTCCAGTTGATGAGGGTTTCCCGCCATCTGTCAAAATCTCATGTAGTCTCCAACCTATAAGCAAAACACTGAATTTGTAGTATACAACAATGTTTTCCCTACCACATGCACACAGAAATATTCAAAAATAAAGTCATGGCAAGTGCACATACAGAGAATTGTGTCTTCAAATAAATGACGTTCCATTTTTTAGAGGGTATAGCATTGAACACCAAAATGATTTAGTATATTGTAACCTAAACACCTTTTGTATAGCGGTGATAATTAAAAAATTTGTTGTTATGAAATATATGACTAAGTCAATTCTATTTAACACGCAATTAATTTGAATTTTCATTGTTTCAGTATTGAGTCTCCAATTAATGTAAAGCTGTTGATGATGAACAAAAAAATCTTTACGAACATATCAATCGATTAGAAATATCAACACCCAAAGACATTATCTCAAGCGTGATTTTAAAAAGATTTTATATGAATGTACACACATGGTAAAACTAGTCTATTAAAATGCAATAACTTCACTGCTTCTCATGTTTTTATTTCAATAATTATTAAACATAGGTATTTGTGAACACTTGTTGTTATATAATATTAAAATGTAGACGCATCCTAATAATAAAATCATTAGCATAACGGTTAAGTTGGTTTTTACTTAGATTGCAATAGTGTTTATTTTATTATTATAAATCTTATGAGGATTCTCTTGATAGTATGACACAGTATATCTGAAAAATATATATACATAAACACATATGTTGCTGTTGTTGTGGTGGTTATTGTTTCAATATCTTTATGAGTAGCATACATTCAATGACGAATAGCTATTTATTTGCCATACAAACACCATAATTATTATTGGATTGCGGAAATTAAACAAATCGATTCCCTAGTAACTGATACAACTTATACATATTTTTAGCGACAATTTGAAACTAAATCTAGTATTATTTAAATTTAATTATTTTAATTGCAGACTTTTTATTAACCCCAATTAATGTGTACGCAACGTTTCTCCTATTTAAATCGCTGAGTACGAAGCATCAAGCTATATTTTAATTAATTGGCATTTATCTTTAATGTATGTCATAATATAGAATGAAATCAATCTTAATTAAAGGTTGAGTGGTTGGTTTGTAAGAAGTTTTGTAAATGTTGCTGTAGTATTAGTATGCGAATGTAGGTAAAAATGCCAGAGGTAAAAATGCCATAGGTAAAAATGCCAGTGGTAAAAATGCCAGAGGTAAAAATGCCAGATGTAAAGTGGTAAAAATGCCATAGGTAAAAATGCCATAGGTAAAAATGCCAGATGTTATATAGTAAAATAGAGTTTTGAGCAATATTCTTAAGGATATTGAGTATTGTAGGGGTTAAGTGAATGTTTAAAATCCGCAATTGATTAAGAAAAAAAGTGCAGATAAATATTATGTACAAAATTTCAGTTGGGGGTTAAAGTTAAAATGCTTTAATTAGCTATACGTATTAATACATGCCTCATTTAATAATTAATGTAAACATAATCACCATCAAAACCCTGCTTGTTTGTCACATTTGCTTTGATAATTTATTGTCCTCAAAAATCAAAACATTCTCTCCGCACGAATTACACGGTTTCAGCAAGTAAAACTTATCCTATTATTTATTTTAAATGGAAACCTGGGAACAAATGTGACTTTGTACGAGATGTAACGTGCGATGTCCAAAATCTAGAACACACGCTTTTATCGCAATTCGATTCAAACTCTGATCCTGATATTCTAGTAAGCGAATTTTCGAACTATTTAAATTCAAAAGGAGAAAAATATTTCAAGCACATTGTAAAACCTGAAAATAAAGGATTTATAGACTATGATAGAAATAAGAAAAAATGGTTTAACGAAGAGTGTATAAACAAACAATATCAATGTACAAGAGCTTTATACATACACGCGAGCAAATGATTGCATCGAAAAAGGATTACAAGTATACGTGTAGAAAAACGAAATTAAAATACAACAATGATGTAAGCAAACAAATGAATAGTATGAGACGGAAATCACCCCGCGAATTTTGGAAACTATTTAAACGTAAGACTACATCACAAAACGCAGCTACGATATCGTTAATCGAACTTCACGATTATTTCAGTAAATAAGCAGACGAAGGTAACATAAATATAAATTCGTTTGATGCCAATACTTTTTTACATGAATTCGATAATAGACTAAACACAGAACCTTCGTACCCCGAACTCGATAATCCAATATCGACAGAAGAAATTATTAAGGCAACGAAACGGTTGAAAAACAATAAAGCTCATGCTTGTGATAATATTATACATGAATATGAATATTTTACTGAAACAATACATGTCATCGCCAGACCGTTAGAAATATTGTTCAACTACATACTTGATAAAAAGCGTTTTCCTCGCAGCTGGGCATCCGGAATCATAGTTCCAATACATAAACGTGGAGACATATCAGACCCAAATAACTATCGGGGAATAACTTTAATAAGCTGTTTTGCAAAATTATTTACTAGCATATTAAATGAACGCCTTAAACAATGGGCAGAAACAAATGACATTCTGACGGATGCACAGTTCGGCTTTTAACTAAATTGTAGCACGGTCGATGCAATATTTATTCGTAATGCACTAATAGAAAAACAGTTTCAAAATAAAGATACTATTCTGTTGTTATATTGATTACCGGAAGGCGTATGACGTCTTCAATCGTGGTCAATTATGGAGTAAAATGATAAATGTGGGCATCGACGGTAAACTTTTGACACTTATTCGATCAATGTATGATGCAGTAAAATTACAGGTCAAACACATGGGTAACTTATCAGACATATTTAATAGTAACGTCGGCCTATTTCAGGAGGAGATAAAGTCGCCCATATTGTTCTCTCTCTTTATTAACGACATCGAATTCGATTTGCAAAATGGAATAAACGCCGGAATAACTCTAGATCAAATATCGATATATTTATTATTATTCGCTCACGACGCGGCTTTATGTTCTGTAACCCAGGAGGGTCTTCAAGAATTATTAAACAATTTAGAAACATACTGCGATAAGTGGAATTTAACGGTTAACATTGAAAAAACTAAGGTCATGGTATTTCGAAAAGGAGGTACACTCAGTAAAACATTGAAATGGACATATAAAGGTCAAGAAATGGAAATTGTTAATAATTTTAATTACCTGGGAATTGTCATGTCAAGCGGTGGATCATTTGTGCCCGCAACAAATACACTTTATGGCAAAGCTTTAAAAGCGATGCATTCTGTGTTCGCCTTAACAAAAGACATGGACGTACCTATAAATATCATGTTAAATTTATTTAACGCATATGTATCATCAATTCTAAACTATAACTCTGAGGTTTGGGGATTTATCAAAGCGGAAAACATTGAGCGCGTCCATCATAAATTTTGTAAAAGAATATTAAGTGTAAAAATGTCAACAAACGCAATAGCAATCTATGCCGAAGTTGGTCAATTCCCCTTGTATTTAGACAGATATGTCAGAATCGTCAAATACTTTTTGAAATTATATACTGTAAAGCAGGGTAATTGTATACTAAAACAAATTGTTCTATCACAGAGATTAGAAATTGAACGCAAACACAACACAAACAATTGGTCATCAAAAGTACGGGATAGTCTTAACCAAACCGGTTTTAATGATGTATGGTTATTCCCCGAATCTGTTTACTCCAATCAATTAATCCCGTTACTTAAAAACAGATTACGATACTAATATATCACTAATTGGAATATAAGTGCCACATCATCAAGTTCAATGATGTTATATAAGGAATTGAAACAAATATTCGAAATATCGGCTTATCTCGATATTGTTGAAAATAAAAAACATAGGAACATTATTACTAAATTACGTTTGTCGTCTCACAAATTATTTATTTAAACGGGTAGACACCAGAACATTGTTAGAGATCATAGTAAATATGTTTTATGCAACCTTAATGATATCGAGGATGAGTATCACTTTGTTCTTAAATGCCCTTACTATGCCGATGTTAGGAAAACATTAATTCCAAAGTATTTTAGATTTCGTCCAAATATGTTTAAGTTTACTTAATAGTTCAAAGAAAAAGGTGTTAAGAAAACTAGCCATGTTTTGTGTTAAAGGCTATGAAATGCGAGAAAATGTATTATATATGTAGTATACATTATATATCTTCCATAAAGCTAATAAGCTTAGAATAATGTAATACTTGTTGCACTCATTAAACAACGTTTTTAGCATAGGTGCAACGCACCTATGCTTAAGGTATATACTACATTTCGAAAATGCACATGATACGGTTGACCATTATGAAGCCTTACCTGATCAAAAATCAGACGAAATTTCTATTTAATATAGTATATGGTAATTCTACAATTTTTTATTTGGAAACATTTTTCTAACGTTTTCTTCCAAGAATATTGCTGACACCGTTTTTAGTGAATTTTTCTAAGACCGTTTTATGTAAAAAAAATCTTCTTATAACCTAAAACAAATTTCGTTCGTAAAACAATTTTATCTGCACTATAAATCTCAATCTCCTACGCAGTGGTCTCCCTTATACTATTAGTTACTGATCGGGCGAAGCAAGGGAAGTAACTGCTGTGAGGAGTTTCTATAAAAATCTGCATTCAGAAATCTGTATTCAGAACTAAATCTGTTGTGCACGTCTGCATCTAACGCTTACCACAATTTTTACGACAAATTGTTCACGCAGACGACTAGGGTAGCGTCTATTTTCATTTGTGAAAAGAATAGTTCGATACAGATCTGTCCGTGCTTAAATTTTGAAAGGCTTGGGTAATTATTTTTCATAAGCGTTTCAAACACTGATGTAAAAGGAAAGATTATCTATTTAAATAGTCGGTAATTGTTTGAAATTATTGATTTGAGAAATTCGCGGATGGCGATATCGAACTACATTATACCACGTGACGCCATTTTGTAACTGAGTAGCTGATTCACCATGATCGCAAGTGTAAAACAACAACAGAAATAAACGTCCAGCCAAAAATAACATTTACATCCGGGCATTTACTTTCTCGCAAAATACCAAGCTCACTTAATACGTGTTCCTGATGTTCCGATTGTTATAGGAAGATTTGCAATATTTCCTCACTTCCTGTTTCATTATTTGTACTTAATCTTAAAAATAACCTTTTCTTCTTGATAGCCTTTTAGTTTTTCATTCAGTCAACTGTTCCCTTAACATTTACTTAAGCAGCAACTTCCCTGTATCTTTCACCTATGCTTTTAACGCCATCGGCGCTCTCGTTATATTATGTGGTCACTGAGTATTTACCTCTTCCATGTGACATTCTCACTTAAACATTTTGTATTTAATTTGTTTTTGAAACGATCTTTCTTTGAAATGATGTATGTTTTGTATATACTAGTAATTGAAACGCATGCTGTTATTGAATATGTATGTTTATGACGATGAGCTGTATATATGCTTAATTCAAAATAAACCATTCTGTTCTGTTCTGTTCTGTTTAACAATGCGCTGTTTCCTTGGAAGTTAACCTTTGATAGGACTTATGTGTTAAACTTTAACAAGGTAATTGTTGACCGTTTGCCCTGCGACAATTTTTATATTAATTGAGCCAAACGTGTGATAAAGATCCATTTTTGGGTGGCGATAAATGCTGTTTCTATTGTTCCTTAGTGGGAGACTTAGACAACAAATAATACAACTAATTTGTCTACTTTGCCTTCTTCTTTTGTATATTTTCTTCTTGTAAATCGTTTAAGTTTAGTTTTAGTTTAAGTAAGGTAGTTATATCAATTAACATTTATTGATAGGTATTTGTTTGGATAGTAATCATTGAACCCGTTTATTTATTGATAATATCGGGATCTCCAAAGGGGTTTAATCTCGATTGTTAGGTATTGGAGAAAGGTCCGAATGAGACAGGTATCGTCGGCTCGCATTTCACAAGTTTTAGACAAATATGCATACGTTATACACATAATTTAAGCAATACAAAGATAATAACTTATCTTTATTTTGATTAACTACGTTTAAGGTATAAACTATAAATATCTATTTGTTGTGTGCCGCACACATACAAAATTGATTTTTTTTATATAATTAAATTTAATCATAACGGTCCGAAGTCATAAACATTCGTTATGCATGGTTGCTAAAGCACAGTGTTTACTACCGATGTTTATTGTTTTTTTGTTTATAAGGGTTATTTTGTGGTGTTTTTTTTTTTTGGGGGGGGGTATAGAAGAGTTCAAATAGTCCTTCAAATAAAAAATAAAATTTAAAAAAAAACAAGTATTGGTATAGGAAATGTAAAAGAGTAAAAAACAGTTTTCCGACATACTTTTCTATTATGGTTTTTGTTTTCCGACATACTGTTCTATTATGGTTTTTAAAGCATATCATTATGTATGGTTGCTTAAGCACAGTGTATACTACCGATGTTTATTGTTGTTTGATGATGATGATGATGTTAAGTCGGTGTTGGTGTTGATGATAATGAGGATGATGATGATGTTGTTGTTGTTGGTGGTGGTGGTAGTGGTGGTGGTGGTGCCGACGACGACGACGATGCTGATGATTATGATAATGAGATTTGAATCAAATTAATGAGCAAAGATTTATCTATATAGCGGCCAAGCGCCGATATCAGCTCTAGGCCGCTGTAAGGGTTATGTAATATATGCAGTCTACATAGGAGCCAATAGCAAATAGCAAGAACCACAGGTTTATGAGAAACAAAAATAAAATATTACTTAAACATAAGCGTCAAGTAATTTACATCTGAACCGTACGAAAAACAGGAAAAATAAGCATTATTTACATTAGATATATTATTTCACGCATTGAAATTACTATTTTTTCAAGGGATTTAATATACACGGTAGCGGCCAAGTGTATTTATCTACGTCCGACTGCTGACGATGTCAATCGCTGAAATCCCGAGTATGACTTTATATAATTTATTAAAGGAAAAACTTTAACTATTGTAAATTTTTATTCTATTGTAACAACATAGCGTTTTTTATCCAACAGATCATTATTATAATTACAGGGACGTCAAAGGGCAATTTATTCCGGAAATCGGATTTGAGCCGTCCAGGATCGATTTTGAGATCAATGTAAGTCCGATGAGATTTTAAGGGAGTTGGAGGCGTAGGGACAAATTCATTCGAGTGCGCGATCATTTAAGAACAATTATTGTTGTAGCTTCATCGGCATTCCGGAAATTTGCAATCGGTACCGAATTTTACTGGTCTTTTTTTAGATGGTCGCTTTAGCGACCGTCTAAAGTGCTTAGTGTAAAATTCAAGTCAGTACGGCCTAGGTACGAGGAGCCCAATTCCCCCTTACTACGCGTATCCGCGCAAGAAAGAGTTGTATAATTTATGCAAGAGGTTTGAGTTCTCCAATTATGTTTTATCACAAATGGAAATTTTATATTAATAACGTGTTAAATGCAATAGTTTCGAATGGTGTTTTATAGAAAAGAATAAAAAAAAGAAGATCGTATTGTACGTGTCGCGGAGGAGATTGTTTATGAATGATTAAAATAGTCCACTTTCT
The DNA here is from genome assembly GCF_020536995.1 of Dreissena polymorpha. NCBI lineage: Eukaryota > Metazoa > Mollusca > Bivalvia > Myida > Dreissenidae > Dreissena > Dreissena polymorpha. The sequence goes on along the minus strand of NC_068358.1, from coordinate 51,036,548 downwards.
GCTGCGTCTGCGTGACGTAGTATTTTCGCTCATCTCATTCATAAATCTCAGGCTGGCGATAAACACAGGGGAGTACGGGTGAGAATAACGCTCTAGTATAAGGTAACGCTTGTTTATATTCACAGGTCTCAATTAATAATACGTTGACCACGAGTTCAACAATTATTACAGGGATACGATAGACAACATAAAAAAATGTTTCATTATCGCTGAAACTGAATATTAAAGGGATCTTTTCTCGGTTTGGTAAATTGACAAAATTGAAAAAAGTTGTTTCAGATTCGCAAATTTTCGTTTAAGTTATGATATTTGTGAGGAAACAGTATTACTGAACATTTCCATAGTCCAATATAGACATGATATGTATCTTGTGACGATTTGAAAACCTAAAAATTATAAAGCGTTGCAACGCGAAACGATTGAATAATTTTGAGAATTCTGTTGTTGTCGTTTAAATTTACGAAACTACGAAGATTGCTTATATAACGTATAAAATACTTAAATTGTGTTTATCCGGCGGAATAGCCGAGAGGGCTAATGCGTTTTTACTTCAGACTGACTCCAGGACTCCGGGGGTCACTGGTTCGAGCCCTGGTACCGGCTACTTTTTTTTGCTTTATTAATTTTATTTTTGATTTTTAACTGGAGCTTTTAAGATCCAATGTGAACATTTATCAATATAAAGCATTTAATGACAAACTTCAAAATATGTCAAAATCTGTGAAAAGGCCCCTTTAAAAAACATTTAAATATAACAAGAATATTCTCTAAAAAATGTAGTCTTGCTGTTTTGAAATAAGGTTTGGAATTTTGGTTTCTAATTAACTTAATTCAAAACAAAAGTTTAATTATAGTGTTTTTACTTGTTAGTCTCATGTTTACCGCATTATAATGTGTGTTATAATAGGCAAACCATACATTAGTAAAATTCAATCTGCCTTCGCACATAGATGGAATGTGTCAATTAGGTGCTGCGTTTCCTTTGCTTACTTCAGTTAGAGGTCAATTCTTTACGTAATAGCAATCACAAGGCCCCGGCTTCAAAGGAATTGCGGAGCGTTCTTACATAATAAAAGTCGAAGTCGCATGGTATTTGCGTTTAGCGTCCTATTTCGTCACGTGGTTCTTTTTCGCGTGTGTTTTGGCATTCATGATATGAGGCTATTAATAGATGCGCCTGTCGATAAACAAAGGAAAGTCCAAGGGCGATAACAACGCAATAGGTTGCGCTCTCACATACAACTCAATGACATAGTACAGCGATATTAATAGATTCGGGAAAAAGTTGACGCTAATTTATATTCTCAATTTATAAAACGTTGAACATAAGTTCAACAATAACTTCAGCGATACGATAGACCACATGAGTTTGAAATTCTATCAATATAGCTAATCTAATGGCTAAATAAAAAAATATATACCCCTATATAGTATAAAGACTAGTATTCTATCATTATAGCTAATCTAATGGCTAAATAAAAAAATACATACCCCTATATAGTATAAAGACTAGTCTTTATACTATATAGGGGTATATATTTTTTTATTTAGCCATAAGATTAGCTATATTGATAAAATTTCAAACTCCTGTGGATAGACAAAAGCAAAAAAAAAGTTTCATAATCGCTAAACCCGAATATAACAAACAATTTATAATAATAATACGAATGACCTGTTTCGTAACCTCGTTCATGCTACTACAGCGGGTATTCCTGGAAAACGTTCTTTGGTTTTCAACAGATAGCGGCGATCTTTTGTATTTACGGGTGCTAGCAACGCAATAGTAGAAAGTTAGTAGAAGGTTTAGCTTGTTTATATTCACAGTTCTCAATACATAGACAGTTGGATATGAGTTCATCAATTACTACAGGCATACTATAGGCAACCTCGAAAATGCTTTATAATCGCTAAAACCGAAAACAACTAAATATATTATATTAAATATATTTATAACAATAAATATCTATTAAAAAGGTAGTCGGCGTATACGCTGACTTTGAAATAAAGTTAGCAATTTACTTTTCTAAATAAATAAATACAATTAAACAAAAGTTAAACTATTGTGTTGTGTTTTTCACTTGTAAGCTTCATATTCACCGCATGAAATGTGTGTTAGCATTGTCAAACCACACATTAGTGTGAGTAGATAAAAAATATACTACGGGAGAGCACTTCATATGTGTCCTCATATGCCTTGTTATGAGTATCTTTCTTCACTATCAAAATATATCGTATGTTTATATTTGATTTAAACGCAGTTTTCTTTCGACACATTTAAATCACACGTCAATAGCGCCGTCATGCGAAAATGGGTCGGCAAGCGTTTGTTAAACCCAACATGTGCTTTTGCGCAGTCAGGGCATAGGCGATGCTGTTAGCTTTAAAATCACTCAATATGTTATGTTCTTCCTTACCAGAAGGAGGGATAGCTGAGTGGGCTATTTATATGATGGGCGCATATGGAATAAGACCCATTTTCGCATAGCGAGGGTCATTACAAATCTCATTGCGAATTGAAAATGCCACATTTAAGAACAATGTTTTTTGATACAAAATTGAATTCAAAATGGCAAACTTGTTAATAATGGCAGCCTATCCACACATTAAGGAATGATTTCCAGTCGTGCTGACCAAGTACGGCAAACATTGTGGTATGATAATTAAACGAATTTCTCTTATGGTGACACTATACTATTTCGCTAATGATTGTTTTCTCATCTTGGACATCTTGGAGGCGAAAGTGAAATTCTGCGAGATGGATTGTAACGCGTAATTGTAACAGGGCCACAATTTGTGTCGTTTGAGCATACAGAGAGTAGTCCGGAATTCCTTACACTGAACAGTGCTACATCCTTTGAATTGAGCATTTACGCAGTGATGTAGCAAAAATTCAGAGGTTGTATCTCGAATCAGCTTATTAAATATTCGAAAATATGCATACGTGTCTGTTGGCGTTATGTAAAAGTCACTAAGATGAAAACTGAGTAAAACAGCTATGCCTAAAAGCGCATTAGTGCTCTATACCTTTGTTT